>NW_027183943.1:0-34939 GCF_041296385.1 Aphelocoma coerulescens
CATCAAATAAACACCCCAAAAATACCCCCAAAAAAACTCAAAAATACCCCCCAAAAAAAACCCCAAAGAAATCCCAAAAATCACCCAAAAAACCACCCCAAAAACGGGCAAAACCAGCCCAAAATGGCGGACGGACACTGAGGGAGGGGCCGAGAAGGGGCCAGCTGTCAAAAGTCCCCCGAAAATACCCCCACAAAATAACCCCAAAAAAAAAACCCAAAAAAACATCCTTCAAAAAACCCACAAAAAACAACCAAAAATGGGCAAAACCCATCCAAAATGGCCGACGGACACTGAGGGAGGGGCCGAGGAGGGGCCGGGTGTCAAAAAAAACCCAAAAATACCCCCCAAAAAACCCCAAAAACACCCATCAAATAAACACCCCAAAAATACCCCCAAAAAAACCCTTCAAGAAAACCTCAAAAAAACCACCAAAAATCGGCAAAACCCATCCAAAATGGCCGACGGACACTGAGGGAGGGGCCGAGGAGGGGCCGGGGTGACACAAAAAACTCCCAAAAAGACCCTAAAAAACCCCCCAAAAAACCCCCCAAAAACATCCAAAAAAGCCCTAAAACCATCAAAAACCCCAAATCCCCCAAATAACCCCAAAATCCCCGGCGGGGGCAGTGCCTCACCTGTCTGCAGCAGCCCCAGCTGCTGTCGCCGATGCCGAAATAATCCTCGACCTCGGGGAGCACCCCTGGGGGCGGGGCCACGGCGGGGACACGCCCACATCGCCCCAAGCCACGCCCACAGTGCCCCAAGCCCCGCCCATTTGGCCACAAGCCCCGCCCACATGACCCATCAGCCCCGCCCACCCCCGTCTAAGCCCCGCCCACACCCGCCTTAGCCACGCCCACATCGACCCAAGCCCCGCCCACACTGCCCCAAGCCCCGCCCAGCCCGCCCCCTTAGCCCCGCCCACCCTACACCAAGCCACGCCCACTATGTGCCTAAGCCCCTCCCATCGTGCCATAAGCCACGCCCGCACCACCCCTTAGCCACGCCCACACCGGTCTAAGCCACATCCATGCCTGCCGAAGCCCCGCCCACCCCACCATAAGCCCCGCCCACACGCACCCCTTTAGCCCCGCCTAAACCACGCCCACTCTGTTCCGAAGCCACGCCCACCCCATGAAGCCTCGCCCATATCGTCCAAAGCCACCCTTACCCTGCCTAAACCCCGCCCACAGGCCCCTTGAAACCAAAAAACCCCCCCCAAAAATACCCCAAAAATACCCATCAAATAAACCCCCCAAAAATACCCCCAAAATACCCCCCAAAAAAAACCCAAAAAAACCCCAAAGATACCCAAAAAAAACCCCCAAAACTACCCCAAAAAAACCCATCAAATAAACCCCCAAAAAATACACCCAAAACAACCCAAAAAACCACCCCCAAAATCGGCAAAACCAGCCCAAAATGGCGGACGGACACTCGGGGACGAGGCAGTGACCAAAAAAAACCCAAAAAAGCCCCACAAAAAGCCCCCCCCCAAAAAAAACCAAAAAACCCCAAAAATACTCTGAAAATACCACCGGAAGACCCCCAAAATAACCCCAAAATCACCCCAAGAACCCCAAAAAACTCCCCCCAAAAACCAAAAAAAACACCCTCAAAATAACTCAAAAATACCCCCCAAAATAACCCCAAAAAAATACCCCTAAAAAAAACACCCAAAAACCCACCCCACAAACGGGCAAAACCAGCCCAAAATGGCGGACGGACACTGAGGGAGGGGCCAACGTGGGGCCGGGTGTCAAAAAACCCCAAAAATACCCCCAAAAAAACCCTTCAGAGACCCCAAATATACCCATCAAATAAACCCACCAAAAAAAAACCCAAACACCCAAATATACCCTAAAAATACCACCCAAAATAACCCCTGAAAAAAGAACTTCGAAAGAACCCCAAGAACCCCAAAAAACTCCCCCCAAAAACCCCCCAAAAATACCCCCAAAATAACTCAAAAATACCCCCCCAAAAAAACCCCAAAGAAATCCCAAAAATCACCCAAAAAACCACCCCAAAAACGGGCAAAACCAGCCCAAAATGGCGGACAGACACTGAGGGAGGGGCCGAGAAGGGGCCAGCTGTCAAAAGTCCCCCGAAAATACCCCCACAAAATAACCCCAAAAAATACCCCCAAAAAAACATCCTTCAAAAAACCCACAAAAAACAACCCAAAATGGGCAAAACCCATCCAAAATGGCCGACGGACACTGAGGGAGGGGCCGAGGAGGGGCCGGGTGTCAAAAAAAACCAAAAATACCCCCCAAAAAACCCCAAAAACACCCATCAAATAAACACCCCAAAAATACCCCCAAAAAAACCCTTCAAGAAAACCTCAAAAAAACCACCAAAAATCGGCAAAACCCATCCAAAATGGCCGACGGACACTGAGGGAGGGGCCGAGGAGGGGCCGGGTGTCAAAAAAAAAACCAAAAATACCCCCCAAAAAACCCCAAAAACACCCATCAAATAAACACCCCAAAAATACCCCCAAAAAAACTCAAAAATACCCCCCAAAAAAAACCCCAAAGAAATCCCAAAAATCACCCAAAAAACCACCCCAAAAACGGGCAAAACCAGCCCAAAATGGCGGACGGACACTGAGGGAGGGGCCGAGGAAGGGGCCAGCTGTCAAAAGTCCCCCGAAAATACCCCCACAAAATAACCCCAAAAAAAAAACCCAAAAAAAACATCCTTCAAAAAACCCACAAAAAACAACCAAAAATGGGCAAAACCCATCCAAAATGGCCGACGGACACTGAGGGAGGGGCCGAGGAGGGGCCGGGTGTCAAAAAAAACCCAAAAATACCCCCCAAAAAACCCCAAAAACACCCATCAAATAAACACCCCAAAAATACCCCCAAAAAAACCCTTCAAGAAAACCTCAAAAAAACCACCAAAAATCGGCAAAACCCATCCAAAATGGCCGACGGACACTGAGGGAGGGGCCGAGGAGGGGCCGGGTGACACAAAAAACTCCCAAAAAGACCCTAAAAAACCCCCCAAAAAAACCCCCCAAAAACATCCAAAAAAGCCCTAAAACCCATCAAAAACCCCAAATCCCCCAAATAACCCCAAAATCCCCGGCGGGGGCAGTGCCTCACCTGTCTGCAGCAGCCCCAGCTGCTGTCGCCGATGCCGAAATAATCCTCGACCTCGGGGAGCACCCCTGGGGGCGGGGCCACGGCGGGGACACGCCCACATCGCCCCAAGCCACGCCCACAGTGCCCCAAGCCCCGCCCATTTGGCCACAAGCCCCGCCCACATGACCCATCAGCCCCGCCCACCCCGTCTAAGCCCCGCCCACACCCGCCTTAGCCACGCCCACATCGACCCAAGCCCCGCCCACACTGCCCCAAGCCCCGCCCAGCCCGCCCCCTTAGCCCCGCCCACCCTACACCAAGCCACGCCCACTATGTGCCTAAGCCCCTCCCATCGTGCCATAAGCCACGCCCGCACCACCCCTTAGCCACGCCCACACCGGTCTAAGCCACATCCATGCCTGCCGAAGCCCCGCCCCCACCCCACCATAAGCCCCGCCCACACACACCCCTTTAGCCCCGCCTAAACCACGCCCCACTCTGTTCCGAAGCCACGCCCACCCCATGAAGCCTCGCCCATATCGTCCAAAGCCACCCTTACCCTGCCTAAACCCCGCCCACAGGCCCTTGAAACCAAAAAACCCCCCCCAAAAATACCCCAAAAATACCCATCAAATAAACCCCCCAAAAATACCCCAAAAATACCCCCCAAAAAAAAACCCAAAAAAACCCCAAAGATACCCAAAAAAACCCCCCAAAACTACCCCAAAAAAACCCATCAAATAAACCCCCAAAAAATACACCCAAAACAACCCAAAAAAACCACCCCCAAAATCGGCAAAACCAGCCCAAAATGGCGGACGGACACTCGGGGACGAGGCAGTGACCAAAAAAAAACCCAAAAAGCCCCACAAAAAGCCCCCCCCCAAAAAAAACCAAAAAACCCCAAAAATACTCTGAAAATACCACCGGGAAGACCCCCAAAATAACCCCAAAATCACCCCAAGAACCCCAAAAAACTCCCCCCCAAAAACCAAAAAAAACACCCTCAAAATAACTCAAAAATACCCCCCAAAATAACCCCAAAAAATACCCCTAAAAAAAACACCCAAAAACCCACCCCACAAACGGGCAAAACCAGCCCAAAATGGCGGACGGACACTGAGGGAGGGGCCAACGTGGGGCCGGGTGTCAAAAAACCCCAAAAATACCCCCAAAAAAACCCTTCAGAGACCCCAAATATACCCATCAAATAAACCCACCAAAAAAAAAACCCAAAACACCCAAATATACCCTAAAAATACCACCCAAAATAACCCCCGAAAAAAAACTTCGAAATAACCTCAAGAACCCCAAAAAACTCCCCCCAAAAACCCCCAAAAAAATACCCCCAAAATAACTCAAAAATACCCCCCAAAAAAAAACCCAAAGAAATCCCAGAAATCACCCAAAAAACCACCCCAAAAACGGGCAAAACCAGCCCAAAATGGCGGACAGACACTGAGGGAGGGGCCAAGGAGGGGCCAGGTGTCAAAAAAAAACCAAAAATACCCCCCAAAAAACCCCCAAAAACACCCATCAAATAAACACCCCAAAAATACCCCCAAAAAAACCCTTCAAGAAAACCTCAAAAAAACCACCAAAAATCGGCAAAACCCATCCAAAATGGCCGAAGGACACTGAGGGAGGGGCCGAGGAGGGGCCAGGTGACACAAAAAACTCCCAAAAAGACCCTAAAAAACCCCCCAAAAAACCCCCCCAAAAACATCCAAAAAAGCCCTAAAACCCATAAAAAACCCCAAATCCCCCAAATAACCCCAAAATCCCCGGCGGGGGCAGTGCCTCACCTGTCTGCAGCAGCCCCAGCTGCTGTCGCCGATGCCGAAATAATCCTCGACCTCGGGGAGCACCCCTGGGGGCGGGGCCACGGCTGGGCCATGCCCACATCGCCCCAAGCCACGCCCACAGTGCCCCCAAGCCCCCGCCCATTTGGCCACAAGCCCCGCCCACATGACCCATCAGCCCTGCCCACCCCGTCTAAGCCCCGCCCACACCCACCTTAGCCACGCCCACATCGACCCAAGCCCCGCCCACCCCGTCCAAGCCCCCGCCCACACTGCCCCAAGCCCCGCCCAGCCCGCCCCTTAGCCCCGCCCACCCTTCACCAAGCCACGCCCACTCTGTGCCTAAGCCCCTCCCATCGTGCCATAAGCCACGCCCGCACCACCCCCTTAGCCACGCCCACACCGGTCTAAGCCACATCCATGCCTGCCGAAGCCCCGCCCACCCCCACCATAAGCCCCGCCCACACGCACCCCTTTAGCCCCGCCTAAACCACGCCCACTCTGTTCCGAAGCCACGCCCACCCCATGAAGCCCCACCCATATCGTCCAAAGCCACCCTTACCCTGCCTAAACCCCGCCCACAGGCCCCTTGAGACCAAAAAAACCCCCCCCAAAAATACCCCAAAAATACCCATCAAATAAACCCCCCAAAAATACCCCCAAAATACCCCCCAAAAAAAACCCAAAAAAACCCCAAAGATACCCAAAAAAAACCCCAAAACTACCTCAAAAAAACCCATCAAATAAACCCCCAAAAAATACACCCAAAACAACCCAAAAAACCACCCCCAAAATCGGCAAAACCAGCCCAAAATGGCGGACGGACACTCGGGGACGAGGCAGTGGCCAAAAAAAACACAAAAAGCCCCACAAAAAGCCCCCCCCCCAAAAAAAAACCAAAAAACCCCAAAAATACTCTGAAAATACCACCGGAAGACCCCCAAAATAACCCCAAAATCACCCCAAGAACCCCAAAAAACTCCCCCCAAAAACCAAAAAAAACACCCTCAAAATAACTCAAAAATACCCCCCCAAAATAACCCCAAAAAATACCCCTAAAAAAAACACCCAAAAACCCACCCCACAAACGGGCAAAACCAGCCCAAAATGGCGGACGGACACTGAGGGAGGGGCCAACGTGGGGCCGGGTGTCAAAAAAAACCCAAAAATACCCCCAAAAAACCCCTTCAGAGACCCCAAATATACCCATCAAATAAACCCACCAAAAAAAAAACCCAAAACACCCAAATATACCCTAAAAATACCACCCAAAATAACCCCTGAAAAAAGAACTTCGAAAGAACCCCAAGAACCCCAAAAAACTCCCCCCAAAAAACCCCCCAAAAATACCCCCAAAATAACTCAAAAATACCCCCCCCAAAAAAACCCCAAAGAAATCCCAAAAATCACCCAAAAAACCACCCCAAAAACGGGCAAAACCAGCCCAAAATGGCGGACAGACACTGAGGGAGGGGCCGAGAAGGGGCCAGCTGTCAAAAGTCCCCCGAAAATACCCCCACAAAATAACCCCAAAAAATACCCCCAAAAAAACATCCTTCAAAAAACCCACAAAAAACAACCCAAAATGGGCAAAACCCATCCAAAATGGCCGACGGACACTGAGGGAGGGGCCGAGGAGGGGCCGGGTGTCAAAAAAAAAACCAAAAAATACCCCCCAAAAAACCCCAAAAACACCCATCAAATAAACACCCCAAAAATACCCCCAAAAAAACCCTTCAAGAAAACCTCAAAAAAACCACCAAAAATCGGCAAAAACCCATCCAAAATGGCCGACGGACACGGAGGGAGGGGCCGAGGAGGGGCCGGGTGTCAAAAAAAAACCAAAAATACCCCCCAAAAAACCCCCAAAACACCCATCAAATAAACACCCCAAAAATACCCCCAAAAAAACTCAAAAATACCCCCCAAAAAAAACCCCAAAGAAATCCCAAAAATCACCCAAAAAACCACCCCAAAAACGGGCAAAACCAGCCCAAAATGGCGGACGGACACTGAGGGAGGGGCCGAGAAGGGGCCAGCTGTCAAAAGTCCCCCGAAAATACCCCCACAAAATAACCCCAAAAAAAAAACCCAAAAAAACATCCTTCAAAAAACCCACAAAAAACAACCAAAAATGGGCAAAACCCATCCAAAATGGCCGACGGACACTGAGGGAGGGGCCGAGGAGGGGCCGGGTGTCAAAAAAAAACCAAAAATACCCCCCAAAAAAACCCAAAAACACCCATCAAATAAACACCCCAAAAATACCCCCAAAAAAAACCCTTCAAGAAAACCTCAAAAAAACCACCAAAAATCGGCAAAACCCATCCAAAATGGCCGACGGACACTGAGGGAGGGGCCGAGGAGGGGCCGGGTGACACAAAAAACTCCCAAAAAGACCCTAAAAAACCCCCCAAAAAACCCCCCAAAAACATCCAAAAAAGCCCTAAAACCCATCAAAAACCCCAAATCCCCCAAATAACCCCAAAATCCCCGGCGGGGGCAGTGCCTCACCTGTCTGCAGCAGCCCCAGCTGCTGTCGCCGATGCCGAAATAATCCTCGACCTCGGGGAGCACCCCTGGGGGCGGGGCCACGGCGGGGACACGCCCACATCGCCCCAAGCCACGCCCACAGTGCCCCAAGCCCCGCCCATTTGGCCACAAGCCCCGCCCACATGACCCATCAGCCCTGCCCACCCCGTCTAAGCCCCGCCCACACCCGCCTTAGCCACGCCCACATCGACCCAAGCCCCGCCCACCCCGTCCAAGCCCCGCCCACACTGCCCCAAGCCCCGCCCAGCCCGCCCCTTAGCCCCGCCCACCCTTCACCAAGCCACGCCCACTCTGTGCCTAAGCCCCTCCCATCGTGCCATAAGCCACGCCCGCACCACCCCTTAGCCACGCCCACACCGGTCTAAGCCACATCCATGCCTGCCGAAGCCCCGCCCACCCCACCATAAGCCCCGCCCACACGCACCCCTTTAGCCCCGCCTAAACCACGCCCACTCTGTTCCGAAGCCACGCCTGCCCCATGAAGCCCCGCCCATATCGTCCAAAGCCACCCTTACCCTGCCTAAACCCCGCCCACAGGCCCCTTGAAACCAAAAAAACCCCCCCCAAAAATACCCCAAAAATACCCATCAAATAAACCCCCCAAAAATACCCCCAAAATACCCCCCAAAAAAAACCCAAAAAAACCCCAAAGATACCCAAAAAAAACCCCAAAACTACCCCAAAAAAACCCATCAAATAAACCCCCAAAAAATACACCCAAAACAACCCAAAAAACCACCCCCAAAATCGGCAAAACCAGCCCAAAATGGCGGACGGACACTCGGGGACGAGGCAGTGACCAAAAAAAACCCAAAAAGCCCCACAAAAAGCCCCCCCCAAAAAAACCCAAAAAACCCCAAAAATACTCTGAAAATACCACCGGAAGACCCCCAAAATAACCCCAAAATCACCCCAAGAACCCCAAAAAACTCCCCCCAAAAACCAAAAAAAAACACCCTCAAAATAACTCAAAAATACCCCCCAAAATAACCCCAAAAAATACCCCTAAAAAAAACACCCAAAAACCCACCCCACAAACGGGCAAAACCAGCCCAAAATGGCGGACGGACACTGAGGGAGGGGCCAACGTGGGGCCGGGGTGTCAAAAAACCCCAAAAATACCCCCAAAAAAAACCCTTCAGAGACCCCAAATATACCCATCAAATAAACCCACCAAAAAAAAACCCAAAACACCCAAATATACCCTAAAAATACCACCCAAAATAACCCCCGAAAAAAAACTTCGAAATAACCTCAAGAACCCCAAAAAACTCCCCCCAAAAACCCCCAAAAAAATACCCCCAAAATAACTCAAAAATACCCCCCAAAAAAAAACCCAAAGAAATCCCAGAAATCACCCAAAAAACCACCCCAAAAAACGGGCAAAACCAGCCCAAAATGGCGGACAGACACTGAGGGAGGGGCCAAGGAGGGGCCAGGTGTCAAAAAAAAACCAAAAATACCCCCCAAAAAAACCCCAAAAACACCCATCAAATAAACACCCCAAAAATACCCCCAAAAAAACCCTTCAAGAAAACCTCAAAAAAACCACCAAAAATCGGCAAAACCCATCCAAAATGGCCGAAGGACACTGAGGGAGGGGCCGAGGAGGGGCCAGGTGACACAAAAAACTCCCAAAAAGACCCTAAAAAACCCCCCAAAAAAACCCCCCAAAAACATCCAAAAAAGCCCTAAAACCCATAAAAAACCCCAAATCCCCCAAATAACCCCAAAATCCCCGGCGGGGGCAGTGCCTCACCTGTCTGCAGCAGCCCCAGCTGCTGTCGCCGATGCCGAAATAATCCTCGACCTCGGGGAGCACCCCTGGGGGCGGGGCCACGGCTGGGCCATGCCCACATCGCCCCAAGCCACGCCCACAGTGCCCCCAAGCCCCGCCCATTTGGCCACAAGCCCCGCCCACATGACCCATCAGCCCTGCCCACCCCGTCTAAGCCCCGCCCACACCCACCTTAGCCACGCCCACATCGACCCAAGCCCCGCCCACACTGCCCCAAGCCCCGCCCACACTGCCCCAAGCCCCGCCCAGCCCGCCCCTTAGCCCCGCCCACCCTTCACCAAGCCACGCCCACTCTGTGCCTAAGCCCCTCCCATCGTGCCATAAGCCACGCCCGCACCACCCCTTAGCCACGCCCACACCGGTCTAAGCCACATCCATGCCTGCCGAAGCCCCGCCCACCCCACCATAAGCCCCGCCCACACGCACCCCTTTAGCCCCGCCTAAACCACGCCCACTCTGTTCCGAAGCCACGCCCACCCCATGAAGCCCCACCCATATCGTCCAAAGCCACCCTTACCCTGCCTAAACCCCGCCCACAGGCCCCTTGAGACCAAAAAACCCCCCCCAAAAATACCCCAAAAATACCCATCAAATAAACCCCCCAAAAATACCCCCAAAATACCCCCCAAAAAAAACCCAAAAAAACCCCAAAGATACCCAAAAAAAACCCCAAAACTACCTCAAAAAAACCCATCAAATAAACCCCCAAAAAATACACCCAAAACAACCCAAAAAACCACCCCCAAAATCGGCAAAACCAGCCCAAAATGGCGGACGGACACTCGGGGACGAGGCAGTGGCCAAAAAAAACACAAAAAGCCCCACAAAAAGCCCCCCCCCAAAAAAAAACCAAAAAACCCCAAAAATACTCTGAAAATACCACCGGAAGACCCCCAAAATAACCCCAAAATCACCCCAAGAACCCCAAAAAACTCCCCCCAAAAACCAAAAAAAACACCCTCAAAATAACTCAAAAATACCCCCCAAAATAACCCCAAAAAATACCCCTAAAAAAAACACCCAAAAACCCACCCCACAAACGGGCAAAACCAGCCCAAAATGGCGGACGGACACTGAGGGAGGGGCCAACGTGGGGCCGGGTGTCAAAAAAAAACCCAAAAATACCCCCAAAAAACCCCTTCAGAGACCCCAAATATACCCATCAAATAAACCCACCAAAAAAAAACCCAAAACACCCAAATATACCCTAAAAATACCACCCAAAATAACCCCTGAAAAAAGAACTTCGAAAGAACCCCAAGAACCCCAAAAAACTCCCCCCAAAAACCCCCCAAAAATACCCCCAAAATAACTCAAAAATACCCCCCCAAAAAAACCCCAAAGAAATCCCAAAAATCACCCAAAAAACCACCCCAAAAACGGGCAAAACCAGCCCAAAATGGCGGACAGACACTGAGGGAGGGGCCGAGAAGGGGCCAGCTGTCAAAAGTCCCCCGAAAATACCCCCACAAAATAACCCCAAAAAATACCCCCAAAAAAACATCCTTCAAAAAACCCACAAAAAACAACCCAAAATGGGCAAAACCCATCCAAAATGGCCGACGGACACTGAGGGAGGGGCCGAGGAGGGGCCGGGTGTCAAAAAAAAACCAAAAATACCCCCCAAAAAACCCCAAAAACACCCATCAAATAAACACCCCAAAAATACCCCCAAAAAAACCCTTCAAGAAAACCTCAAAAAAACCACCAAAAATCGGCAAAACCCATCCAAAATGGCCGACGGACACGGAGGGAGGGGCCGAGGAGGGGCCGGGTGTCAAAAAAAAAACCAAAAATACCCCCCAAAAAACCCCCAAAACACCCATCAAATAAACACCCCAAAAATACCCCCAAAAAAACTCAAAAATACCCCCCAAAAAAAACCCCAAAGAAATCCCAAAAATCACCCAAAAAACCACCCCAAAAACGGGCAAAACCAGCCCAAAATGGCGGACGGACACTGAGGGAGGGGCCGAGAAGGGGCCAGCTGTCAAAAGTCCCCCGAAAATACCCCCACAAAATAACCCCAAAAAAAAAACCCAAAAAAACATCCTTCAAAAAACCCACAAAAAACAACCAAAAATGGGCAAAACCCATCCAAAATGGCCGACGGACACTGAGGGAGGGGCCGAGGAGGGGCCGGGTGTCAAAAAAAAACCAAAAATACCCCCCAAAAAACCCCAAAAACACCCATCAAATAAACACCCCAAAAATACCCCCAAAAAAACCCTTCAAGAAAACCTCAAAAAAACCACCAAAAATCGGCAAAACCCATCCAAAATGGCCGACGGACACTGAGGGAGGGGCCGAGGAGGGGCCGGGTGACACAAAAAACTCCCAAAAAGACCCTAAAAAACCCCCCAAAAAACCCCCCAAAAACATCCAAAAAAGCCCTAAAACCCATCAAAAACCCCAAATCCCCCAAATAACCCCAAAATCCCCGGCGGGGGCAGTGCCTCACCTGTCTGCAGCAGCCCCAGCTGCTGTCGCCGATGCCGAAATAATCCTCGACCTCGGGGAGCACCCCTGGGGGCGGGGCCACGGCGGGGACACGCCCACATCGCCCCAAGCCACGCCCACAGTGCCCCAAGCCCCGCCCATTTGGCCACAAGCCCCGCCCACATGACCCATCAGCCCCGCCCACCCCATCTAAGCCCCGCCCACACCCACCTTAGCCACGCCCACATCGACCCAAGCCCCGCCCACACTGCCCCAAGCCCCGCCCAGCCCGCCCCCTTAGCCCCGCCCACCCTACACCAAGCCACGCCCACTCTGTGCCTAAGCCCCTCCCATCGTGCCATAAGCCACGCCCGCACCACCCCTTAGCCACGCCCACACCGGTCTAAGCCACATCCATGCCTGCCGAAGCCCCGCCCACCCCACCATAAGCCCCGCCCACACGCACCCCTTTAGCCCCGCCTAAACCACGCCCACTCTGTTCCGAAGCCACGCCCACCCCATGAAGCCCCGCCCATATCGTCCAAAGCCACCCTTACCCTGCCTAAACCCCGCCCACAGGCCCCTTGAAACCAAAAAACCCCCCCCAAAAATACCCCAAAAATACCCATCAAATAAACCCCCCAAAAATACCCCCAAAATACCCCCCAAAAAAAACCCAAAAAAACCCCAAAGATACCCAAAAAAAACCCCCAAAACTACCCCAAAAAAACCCATCAAATAAACCCCCAAAAAATACACCCAAAACAACCCAAAAAAACACCCCCAAAATCGGCAAAACCAGCCCAAAATGGCGGACGGACACTCGGGGACGAGGCAGTGACCAAAAAAAAACCCAAAAAGCCCCACAAAAAGCCCCCCCCCCAAAAAAAAACCAAAAAACCCCAAAAATACTCTGAAAATACCACCGGAAGACCCCCAAAATAACCCCAAAATCACCCCAAGAACCCCAAAAAACTCCCCCCAAAAACCAAAAAAAACACCCTCAAAATAACTCAAAAATACCCCCCAAAATAACCCCAAAAAATACCCCTAAAAAAAACACCCAAAAACCCACCCCACAAACGGGCAAAACCAGCCCAAAATGGCGGACGGACACTGAGGGAGGGGCCAACGTGGGGCCGGGTGTCAAAAAACCCCAAAAATACCCCCAAAAAAACCCTTCAGAGACCCCAAATATACCCATCAAATAAACCCACCAAAAAAAAAACCCAAAACACCCAAATATACCCTAAAAATACCACCCAAAATAACCCCCGAAAAAAAACTTCGAAATAACCTCAAGAACCCCAAAAAACTCCCCCCAAAAACCCCCAAAAAAATACCCCCAAAATAACTCAAAAATACCCCCCAAAAAAAAACCCAAAGAAATCCCAGAAATCACCCAAAAAACCACCCCAAAAACGGGCAAAACCAGCCCAAAATGGCGGACAGACACTGAGGGAGGGGCCAAGGAGGGGCCAGGTGTCAAAAAAAAACCAAAAATACCCCCCAAAAAACCCCAAAAACACCCATCAAATAAACACCCCAAAAATACCCCCAAAAAAACCCTTCAAGAAAACCTCAAAAAAACCACCAAAAATCGGCAAAACCCATCCAAAATGGCCGAAGGACACTGAGGGAGGGGCCGAGGAGGGGCCAGGTGACACAAAAAACTCCCAAAAAGACCCTAAAAAACCCCCCAAAAAACCCCCCAAAAACATCCAAAAAAGCCCTAAAACCCATAAAAAACCCCAAATCCCCCAAATAACCCCAAAATCCCCGGCGGGGGCAGTGCCTCACCTGTCTGCAGCAGCCCCAGCTGCTGTCGCCGATGCCGAAATAATCCTCGACCTCGGGGAGCACCCCTGGGGGCGGGGCCACGGCTGGGCCATGCCCACATCGCCCCAAGCCACGCCCACAGTGCCCCCAAGCCCCGCCCATTTGGCCACAAGCCCCGCCCACATGACCCATCAGCCCTGCCCACCCCGTCTAAGCCCCGCCCACACCCGCCTTAGCCACGCCCACATCGACCCAAGCCCCGCCCACCCCGTCCAAGCCCCGCCCACACTGCCCCAAGCCCCGCCCAGCCCGCCCCTTAGCCCCGCCCACCCTTCACCAAGCCACGCCCACTCTGTGCCTAAGCCCCTCCCATCGTGCCATAAGCCACGCCCGCACCACCCCTTAGCCACGCCCACACCGGTCTAAGCCACATCCATGCCTGCCGAAGCCCCGCCCACCCCACCATAAGCCCCGCCCACACGCACCCCTTTAGCCCCGCCTAAACCACGCCCACTCTGTTCCGAAGCCACGCCCACCCCATGAAGCCCCGCCCATATCGTCCAAAGCCACCCTTACCCTGCCTAAACCCCGCCCACAGGCCCCTTGAGACCAAAAAACCCCCCCCAAAAATACCCCAAAAATACCCATCAAATAAACCCCCCAAAAATACCCCCAAAATACCCCCCAAAAAAAACCCAAAAAAACCCCAAAGATACCCAAAAAAAACCCCAAAACTACCTCAAAAAAACCCATCAAATAAACCCCCAAAAAATACACCCAAAACAACCCAAAAAACCACCCCCAAAATCGGCAAAACCAGCCCAAAATGGCGGACGGACACTCGGGGACGAGGCAGTGGCCAAAAAAAACACAAAAAGCCCCACAAAAAGCCCCCCCCCAAAAAAAAAACCAAAAAACCCCAAAAATACTCTGAAAATACCACCGGAAGACCCCCAAAATAACCCCAAAATCACCCCAAGAACCCCAAAAAACTCCCCCCAAAAACCAAAAAAAACACCCTCAAAATAACTCAAAAATACCCCCCAAAATAACCCCAAAAAATACCCCTAAAAAAAACACCCAAAAACCCACCCCACAAACGGGCAAAACCAGCCCAAAATGGCGGACGGACACTGAGGGAGGGGCCAACGTGGGGCCGGGTGTCAAAAAAAACCCAAAAATACCCCCAAAAAACCCCTTCAGAGACCCCAAATATACCCATCAAATAAACCCACCAAAAAAAAAACCCAAAACACCCAAATATACCCTAAAAATACCACCCAAAATAACCCCTGAAAAAAGAACTTCGAAAGAACCCCAAGAACCCCAAAAAACTCCCCCCAAAAACCCCCCAAAAATACCCCCAAAATAACTCAAAAATACCCCCCCAAAAAAACCCCAAAGAAATCCCAAAAATCACCCAAAAAACCACCCCAAAAACGGGCAAAACCAGCCCAAAATGGCGGACAGACACTGAGGGAGGGGCCGAGAAGGGGCCAGCTGTCAAAAGTCCCCCGAAAATACCCCCACAAAATAACCCCAAAAAATACCCCCAAAAAAACATCCTTCAAAAAACCCACAAAAAACAACCCAAAATGGGCAAAACCCATCCAAAATGGCCGACGGACACTGAGGGAGGGGCCGAGGAGGGGCCGGGTGTCAAAAAAAAACCAAAAATACCCCCCAAAAAACCCCAAAAACACCCATCAAATAAACACCCCAAAAATACCCCCAAAAAAACCCTTCAAGAAAACCTCAAAAAAACCACCAAAAATCGGCAAAACCCATCCAAAATGGCCGACGGACACGGAGGGAGGGGCCGAGGAGGGGCCGGGTGTCAAAAAAAAACCAAAAATACCCCCCAAAAAACCCCAAAAACACCCATCAAATAAACACCCCAAAAATACCCCCAAAAAAACTCAAAAATACCCCCCAAAAAAAACCCCAAAGAAATCCCAAAAATCACCCAAAAAACCACCCCAAAAACGGGCAAAACCAGCCCAAAATGGCGGACGGACACTGAGGGAGGGGCCGAGAAGGGGCCAGCTGTCAAAAGTCCCCCGAAAATACCCCCACAAAATAACCCCAAAAAAAAAACCCAAAAAAACATCCTTCAAAAAACCCACAAAAAACAACCAAAAATGGGCAAAACCCATCCAAAATGGCCGACGGACACTGAGGGAGGGGCCGAGGAGGGGCCGGGTGTCAAAAAAAAACCAAAAATACCCCCCAAAAAACCCCAAAAACACCCATCAAATAAACACCCCAAAAATACCCCCAAAAAAACCCTTCAAGAAAACCTCAAAAAAACCACCAAAAATCGGCAAAACCCATCCAAAATGGCCGACGGACACTGAGGGAGGGGCCGAGGAGGGGCCGGGTGACACAAAAAACTCCCAAAAAGACCCTAAAAAACCCCCCAAAAAACCCCCCAAAAACATCCAAAAAAGCCCTAAAACCCATAAAAAACCCCAAATCCCCCAAATAACCCCAAAATCCCCGGCGGGGGCAGTGCCTCACCTGTCTGCAGCAGCCCCAGCTGCTGTCGCCGATGCCGAAATAATCCTCGACCTCGGGGAGCACCCCTGGGGGCGGGGCCACGGCGGGGACACGCCCACATCGCCCCAAGCCACGCCCACAGTGCCCCAAGCCCCGCCCATTTGGCCACAAGCCCCGCCCACATGACCCATCAGCCCCGCCCACCCCGTCTAAGCCCCGCCCACACCCACCTTAGCCACGCCCACATCGACCCAAGCCCCGCCCACACTGCCCCAAGCCCCGCCCGGCCCGCCCCCTTAGCCCCGCCCACCCTACACCAAGCCACGCCCACTCTGTGCCTAAGCCCCTCCCATCGTGCCATAAGCCACGCCCGCACCACCCCTTAGCCACGCCCACACCGGTCTAAGCCACATCCATGCCTGCCGAAGCCCCGCCCACCCCACCATAAGCCCCGCCCACACGCAACCCTTTAGCCCCGCCTAAACCACGCCCACTCTGTTCCGAAGCCACGCCCACCCCATGAAGCCCCGCCCATATCGTCCAAAGCCACCCTTACCCTGCCTAAACCCCGCCCACAGGCCCCTTGAAACCAAAAAACCCCCCCCAAAAATACCCCAAAAATACCCATCAAATAAACCCCCCAAAAATACCCCCAAAATACCCCCCAAAAAAAACCCAAAAAAACCCCAAAGATACCCAAAAAAAACCCCCAAAACTACCCCAAAAAAACCCATCAAATAAACCCCCAAAAAATACACCCAAAACAACCCAAAAAACCACCCCCAAAATCGGCAAAACCAGCCCAAAATGGCGGACGGACACTCGGGGACGAGGCAGTGACCAAAAAAAAACCCAAAAAGCCCCACAAAAAGCCCCCCCCCCAAAAAAAAACCAAAAAACCCCAAAAATACTCTGAAAATACCACCGGAAGACCCCCAAAATAACCCCAAAATCACCCCAAGAACCCCAAAAAACTCCCCCCAAAAACCAAAAAAAACACCCTCAAAATAACTCAAAAATACCCCCCAAAATAACCCCAAAAAATACCCCTAAAAAAAACACCCAAAAACCCACCCCACAAACGGGCAAAACCAGCCCAAAATGGCGGACGGACACTGAGGGAGGGGCCAACGTGGGGCCGGGTGTCAAAAAACCCCAAAAATACCCCCAAAAAAACCCTTCAGAGACCCCAAATATACCCATCAAATAAACCCACCAAAAAAAAACCCAAAACACCCAAATATACCCTAAAAATACCACCCAAAATAACCCCCGAAAAAAAACTTCGAAATAACCTCAAGAACCCCAAAAAACTCCCCCCAAAAACCCCCCAAAAAATACCCCCAAAATAACTCAAAAATACCCCCCAAAAAAAAACCCAAAGAAATCCCAGAAATCACCCAAAAAACCACCCCAAAAACGGGCAAAACCAGCCCAAAATGGCGGACAGACACTGAGGGAGGGGCCAAGGAGGGGCCAGGTGTCAAAAAAAAACCAAAAATACCCCCCAAAAAACCCCAAAAACACCCATCAAATAAACACCCCAAAAATACCCCCAAAAAAACCCTTCAAGAAAACCTCAAAAAAACCACCAAAAATCGGCAAAACCCATCCAAAATGGCCGAAGGACACTGAGGGAGGGGCCGAGGAGGGGCCAGGTGACACAAAAAACTCCCAAAAAGACCCTAAAAAACCCCCCAAAAAACCCCCCAAAAACATCCAAAAAAGCCCTAAAACCCATAAAAAACCCCAAATCCCCCAAATAACCCCAAAATCCCCGGCGGGGGCAGTGCCTCACCTGTCTGCAGCAGCCCCAGCTGCTGTCGCCGATGCCGAAATAATCCTCGACCTCGGGGAGCACCCCTGGGGGCGGGGCCACGGCTGGGCCATGCCCACATCGCCCCAAGCCACGCCCACAGTGCCCCCAAGCCCCGCCCATTTGGCCACAAGCCCCGCCCACATGACCCATCAGCCCTGCCCACCCCGTCTAAGCCCCGCCCACACCCGCCTTAGCCACGCCCACATCGACCCAAGCCCCGCCCACCCCGTCCAAGCCCCGCCCACACTGCCCCAAGCCCCGCCCAGCCCGCCCCTTAGCCCCGCCCACCCTTCACCAAGCCACGCCCACTCTGTGCCTAAGCCCCTCCCATCGTGCCATAAGCCACGCCCGCACCACCCCTTAGCCACGCCCACACCGGTCTAAGCCACATCCATGCCTGCCGAAGCCCCGCCCACCCCACCATAAGCCCCGCCCACACGCACCCCTTTAGCCCCGCCTAAACCACGCCCACTCTGTTCCGAAGCCACGCCCACCCCATGAAGCCCCACCCATATCGTCCAAAGCCACCCTTACCCTGCCTAAACCCCGCCCACAGGCCCCTTGAGACCAAAAAACCCCCCCCAAAAATACCCCAAAAATACCCATCAAATAAACCCCCCAAAAATACCCCCAAAATACCCCCCAAAAAAAACCCAAAAAAACCCCAAAGATACCCAAAAAAAACCCCAAAACTACCTCAAAAAAACCCATCAAATAAACCCCCAAAAAATACACCCAAAACAACCCAAAAAACCACCCCCAAAATTGGCAAAACCAGCCCAAAATGGCGGACGGACACTCGGGGACGAGGCAGTGGCCAAAAAAAACACAAAAAGCCCCACAAAAAGCCCCCCCCCAAAAAAAACCCAAAAAACCCCAAAAATACTCTGAAAATACCACCGGAAGACCCCCAAAATAACCCCAAAATCACCCCAAGAACCCCAAAAAACTCCCCCCAAAAACCAAAAAAAACACCCTCAAAATAACTCAAAAATACCCCCCAAAATAACCCCAAAAAATACCCCTAAAAAAAACACCCAAAAACCCACCCCACAAACGGGCAAAACCAGCCCAAAATGGCGGACGGACACTGAGGGAGGGGCCAACGTGGGGCCGGGTGTCAAAAAAAACCCAAAAATACCCCCAAAAAACCCCTTCAGAGACCCCAAATATACCCATCAAATAAACCCACCAAAAAAAAACCCAAAACACCCAAATATACCCTAAAAATACCACCCAAAATAACCCCTGAAAAAAGAACTTCGAAAGAACCCCAAGAACCCCAAAAAACTCCCCCCAAAAACCCCCCAAAAATACCCCCAAAATAACTCAAAAATACCCCCCCAAAAAAACCCCAAAGAAATCCCAAAAATCACCCAAAAAACCACCCCAAAAACGGGCAAAACCAGCCCAAAATGGCGGACAGACACTGAGGGAGGGGCCGAGAAGGGGCCAGCTGTCAAAAGTCCCCCGAAAATACCCCCACAAAATAACCCCAAAAAATACCCCCAAAAAAACATCCTTCAAAAAACCCACAAAAAACAACCCAAAATGGGCAAAACCCATCCAAAATGGCCGACGGACACTGAGGGAGGGGCCAAGGAGGGGCCGGGTGTCAAAAAAAACCCAAAAATACCCCCCAAAAAACCCCAAAAACACCCATCAAATAAACACCCCAAAAATACCCCCAAAAAAACCCTTCAAGAAAACCTCAAAAAAACCACCAAAAATCGGCAAAACCCATCCAAAATGGCCGACGGACACTGAGGGAGGGGCCGAGGAGGGGCCGGGTGTCAAAAAAAAACCAAAAATACCCCCCAAAAAACCCCAAAAACACCCATCAAATAAACACCCCAAAAATACCCCCAAAAAAACTCAAAAATACCCCCCAAAAAAAACCCCAAAGAAATCCCAAAAATCACCCAAAAAACCACCCCAAAAACGGGCAAAACCAGCCCAAAATGGCGGACGGACACTGAGGGAGGGGCCGAGAAGGGGCCAGCTGTCAAAAGTCCCCCGAAAATACCCCCACAAAATAACCCCAAAAAAAAAACCCAAAAAAACATCCTTCAAAAAACCCACAAAAAACAACCCAAAATGGGCAAAACCCATCCAAAATGGCCGACGGACACTGAGGGAGGGGCCGAGGAGGGGCCGGGTGTCAAAAAAAAACCAAAAATACCCCCCAAAAAACCCCAAAAACACCCATCAAATAAACACCCCAAAAATACCCCCAAAAAAACCCTTCAAGAAAACCTCAAAAAAACCACCAAAAATCGGCAAAACCCATCCAAAATGGCCGACGGACACTGAGGGAGGGGCCGAGGAGGGGCCGGGTGACACAAAAAACTCCCAAAAAGACCCTAAAAAACCCCCCAAAAAACCCCCCAAAAACATCCAAAAAAGCCCTAAAACCCATCAAAAACCCCAAATCCCCCAAATAACCCCAAAATCCCCGGCGGGGGCAGTGCCTCACCTGTCTGCAGCAGCCCCAGCTGCTGTCGCCGATGCCGAAATAATCCTCGACCTCGGGGAGCACCCCTGGGGGCGGGGCCACGGCGGGGACACGCCCACATCGCCCCAAGCCACGCCCACAGTGCCCCAAGCCCCGCCCATTTGGCCACAAGCCCCGCCCACATGACCCATCAGCCCCGCCCACCCCGTCTAAGCCCCGCCCACACCCACCTTAGCCACGCCCACATCGACCCAAGCCCCGCCCACACTGCCCCAAGCCCCGCCCAGCCCGCCCCCTTAGCCCCGCCCACCCTACACCAAGCCACGCCCACTCTGTGCCTAAGCCCCTCCCATCGTGCCATAAGCCACGCCCGCACCACCCCTTAGCCACGCCCACACCGGTCTAAGCCACATCCATGCCTGCCGAAGCCCCGCCCACCCCACCATAAGCCCCGCCCACACACACCCCTTTAGCCCCGCCTAAACCACGCCCACTCTGTTCCGAAGCCACGCCCACCCCATGAAGCCCCGCCCATATCGTCCAAAGCCACCCTTACCCTGCCTAAACCCCGCCCACAGGCCCCTTGAGACCAAAAAACCCCCCCCAAAAATACCCCAAAAATACCCATCAAATAAACCCCCCAAAAATACCCCCAAAATACCCCCCAAAAAAAACCCAAAAAAACCCCAAAGATACCCAAAAAAAACCCCCAAAACTACCCCAAAAAAACCCATCAAATAAACCCCCAAAAAATACACCCAAAACAACCCAAAAAACCACCCCCAAAATCGGCAAAACCAGCCCAAAATGGCGGACGGACACTTGGGGACGAGGCAGTGACCAAAAAAAACCCAAAAAGCCCCACAAAAAGCCCCCCCCCAAAAAAAAACCAAAAAACCCCAAAAATACTCTGAAAATACCACCGGAAGACCCCCAAAATAACCCCAAAATCACCCCAAGAACCCCAAAAAACTCCCCCCAAAAACCAAAAAAAACACCCTCAAAATAACTCAAAAATACCCCCCAAAATAACCCCAAAAAATACCCCTAAAAAAAACACCCAAAAACCCACCCCACAAACGGGCAAAACCAGCCCAAAATGGCGGACGGACACTGAGGGAGGGGCCAACGTGGGGCCGGGTGTCAAAAAACCCCAAAAATACCCCCAAAAAAACCCTTCAGAGACCCCAAATATACCCATCAAATAAACCCACCAAAAAAAAACCCAAAACACCCAAATATACCCTAAAAATACCACCCAAAATAACCCCCGAAAAAAAACTTCGAAATAACCTCAAGAACCCCAAAAAACTCCCCCCAAAAACCCCCAAAAAAATACCCCCAAAATAACTCAAAAATACCCCCCAAAAAAAAACCCAAAGAAATCCCAGAAATCACCCAAAAAACCACCCCAAAAACGGGCAAAACCAGCCCAAAATGGCGGACAGACACTGAGGGAGGGGCCAAGGAGGGGCCAGGTGTCAAAAAAAAACCAAAAATACCCCCCAAAAAACCCCAAAAACACCCATCAAATAAACACCCCAAAAATACCCCCAAAAAAACCCTTCAAGAAAACCTCAAAAAAACCACCAAAAATCGGCAAAACCCATCCAAAATGGCCGAAGGACACTGAGGGAGGGGCCGAGG
Source organism: Aphelocoma coerulescens (assembly GCF_041296385.1). NCBI lineage: Eukaryota > Metazoa > Chordata > Aves > Passeriformes > Corvidae > Aphelocoma > Aphelocoma coerulescens. The sequence continues at coordinate 21,890 of NW_027183943.1, forward strand.
AGGGGCCAGGTGACACAAAAAACTCCCAAAAAGACCCTAAAAAACCCCCCAAAAAACCCCCCAAAAACATCCAAAAAAGCCCTAAAACCCATCAAAAACCCCAAATCCCCCAAATAACCCCAAAATCCCCGGCGGGGGCAGTGCCTCACCTGTCTGCAGCAGCCCCAGCTGCTGTCGCCGATGCCGAAATAATCCTCGACCTCGGGGAGCACCCCTGGGGGCGGGGCCACGGCTGGGCCATGCCCACATCGCCCCAAGCCACGCCCACAGTGCCCCCAAGCCCCGCCCATTTGGCCACAAGCCCCGCCCACATGACCCATCAGCCCTGCCCACCCCGTCTAAGCCCCGCCCACACCCGCCTTAGCCACGCCCACATCGACCCAAGCCCCGCCCACCCCGTCCAAGCCCCGCCCACACTGCCCCAAGCCCCGCCCAGCCCGCCCCTTAGCCCCGCCCACCCTTCACCAAGCCACGCCCACTCTGTGCCTAAGCCCCTCCCATCGTGCCATAAGCCACGCCCGCACCACCCCTTAGCCACGCCCACACCGGTCTAAGCCACATCCATGCCTGCCGAAGCCCCGCCCACCCCACCATAAGCCCCGCCCACACGCACCCCTTTAGCCCCGCCTAAACCACGCCCACTCTGTTCCGAAGCCACGCCCACCCCATGAAGCCCCACCCATATCGTCCAAAGCCACCCTTACCCTGCCTAAACCCCGCCCACAGGCCCCTTGAGACCAAAAAACCCCCCCCAAAAATACCCCAAAAATACCCATCAAATAAACCCCCCAAAAATACCCCCAAAATACCCCCCAAAAAAAACCCAAAAAAACCCCAAAGATACCCAAAAAAAACCCCAAAACTACCTCAAAAAAACCCATCAAATAAACCCCCAAAAAATACACCCAAAACAACCCAAAAAACCACCCCCAAAATCGGCAAAACCAGCCCAAAATGGCGGACGGACACTCGGGGACGAGGCAGTGGCCAAAAAAAACACAAAAAGCCCCACAAAAAGCCCCCCCCCAAAAAAAAAACCAAAAAACCCCAAAAATACTCTGAAAATACCACCGGAAGACCCCCAAAATAACCCCAAAATCACCCCAAGAACCCCAAAAAACTTCCCCCAAAAACCAAAAAAACCACCCTCAAAATAACTCAAAAATACCCCCCAAAATAACCCCAAAAAATACCCCTAAAAAAAACACCCAAAAACCCACCCCACAAACGGGTAAAACCAGCCCAAAATGGCGGACGGACACTGAGGGAGGGGCCAACGTGGGGCCGGGTGTCAAAAAAAAACCCAAAAATACCCCCAAAAAACCCCTTCAGAGACCCCAAATATACCCATCAAATAAACCCACCAAAAAAAAACCCAAAACACCCAAATATACCCTAAAAATACCACCCAAAATAACCCCTGAAAAAAGAACTTCAAAAGAACCCCAAGAACCCCAAAAAACTCCCCCCAAAAACCCCCCAAAAATACCCCCAAAATAACTCAAAAATACCCCCCCAAAAAAACCCCAAAGAAATCCCAAAAATCACCCAAAAAACCACCCCAAAAACGGGCAAAACCAGCCCAAAATGGCGGACAGACACTGAGGGAGGGGCCGAGAAGGGGCCAGCTGTCAAAAGTCCCCCGAAAATACCCCCACAAAATAACCCCAAAAAAAAAACCCAAAAAAACATCCTTCAAAAAACCCACAAAAAACAACCAAAAATGGGCAAAACCCATCCAAAATGGCCGACGGACACTGAGGGAGGGGCCGAGGAGGGGCCGGGTGTCAAAAAAAAACCAAAAATACCCCCCAAAAAACCCCAAAAACACCCATCAAATAAACACCCCAAAAATACCCCCAAAAAAACCCTTCAAGAAAACCTCAAAAAAACCACCAAAAATCGGCAAAACCCATCCAAAATGGCCGACGGACACTGAGGGAGGGGCCGAGGAGGGGCCGGGTGTCAAAAAAAAACCAAAAATACCCCCCAAAAAACCCCAAAAACACCCATCAAATAAACACCCCAAAAATACCCCCAAAAAAACTCAAAAATACCCCCCAAAAAAAACCCCAAAGAAATCCCAAAAATCACCCAAAAAACCACCCCAAAAACGGGCAAAACCAGCCCAAAATGGCGGACAGACACTGAGGGAGGGGCCGAGAAGGGGCCAGCTGTCAAAAGTCCCCCGAAAATACCCCCACAAAATAACCCCAAAAAAAAAACCCAAAAAAACATCCTTCAAAAAACCCACAAAAAACAACCAAAAATGGGCAAAACCCATCCAAAATGGCCGACGGACACTGAGGGAGGGGCCGAGGAGGGGCCGGGTGTCAAAAAAAAACCAAAAATACCCCCCAAAAAACCCCAAAAACACCCATCAAATAAACACCCCAAAAATACCCCCAAAAAAACCCTTCAAGAAAACCTCAAAAAAACCACCAAAAATCGGCAAAACCCATCCAAAATGGCCGACGGACACTGAGGGAGGGGCCGAGGAGGGGCCAGGTGACACAAAAAACTCCCAAAAAGACCCTAAAAAACCCCCCAAAAAACCCCCCAAAAACATCCAAAAAAGCCCTAAAACCCATCAAAAACCCCAAATCCCCCAAATAACCCCAAAATCCCCGGCGGGGGCAGTGCCTCACCTGTCTGCAGCAGCCCCAGCTGCTGTCGCCGATGCCGAAATAATCCTCGACCTCGGGGAGCACCCCTGGGGGCGGGGCCACGGCGGGGACACGCCCACATCGCCCCAAGCCACGCCCACAGTGCCCCAAGCCCCGCCCATTTGGCCACAAGCCCCGCCCACATGACCCATCAGCCCTGCCCACCCCGTCTAAGCCCCGCCCACACCCGCCTTAGCCACGCCCACATCGACCCAAGCCCCGCCCACCCCGTCCAAGCCCCGCCCACACTGCCCCAAGCCCCGCCCAGCCCGCCCCTTAGCCCCGCCCACCCTTCACCAAGCCACGCCCACTCTGTGCCTAAGCCCCTCCCATCGTGCCATAAGCCACGCCCGCACCACCCCTTAGCCACGCCCACACCGGTCTAAGCCACATCCATGCCTGCCGAAGCCCCGCCCACCCCACCATAAGCCCCGCCCACACGCACCCCTGTAGCCCCGCCTAAACCACGCCCACTCTGTTCCGAAGCCACGCCTGCCCCATGAAGCCCCGCCCATATCGTCCAAAGCCACCCTTACCCTGCCTAAACCCCGCCCACAGGCCCCTTGAAACCAAAAAACCCCCCCCAAAAATACCCCAAAAATACCCATCAAATAAACCCCCCAAAAATACCCCCAAAATACCCCCCAAAAAAAACCCAAAAAAACCCCAAAGATACCCAAAAAAAACCCCAAAACTACCCCAAAAAAACCCATCAAATAAACCCCCAAAAAATACACCCAAAACAACCCAAAAAACCACCCCCAAAATCGGCAAAACCAGCCCAAAATGGCGGACGGACACTCGGGGACGAGGCAGTGACCAAAAAAAACCCAAAAAGCCCCACAAAAAGCCCCCCCCAAAAAAACCCAAAAAACCCCAAAAATACTCTGAAAATACCACCGGAAGACCCCCAAAATAACCCCAAAATCACCCCAAGAACCCCAAAAAACTCCCCCCAAAAACCAAAAAAAACACCCTCAAAATAACTCAAAAATACCCCCCAAAATAACCCCAAAAAATACCCCTAAAAAAAACACCCAAAAACCCACCCCACAAACGGGCAAAACCAGCCCAAAATGGCGGACGGACACTGAGGGAGGGGCCAACGTGGGGCCGGGTGTCAAAAAACCCCAAAAATACCCCCAAAAAAACCCTTCAGAGACCCCAAATATACCCATCAAATAAACCCACCAAAAAAAAACCCAAAACACCCAAATATACCCTAAAAATACCACCCAAAATAACCCCCGAAAAAAAACTTCGAAATAACCTCAAGAACCCCAAAAAACTCCCCCCAAAAACCCCCAAAAAAATACCCCCAAAATAACTCAAAAATACCCCCCAAAAAAAAACCCAAAGAAATCCCAGAAATCACCCAAAAAACCACCCCAAAAACGGGCAAAACCAGCCCAAAATGGCGGACAGACACTGAGGGAGGGGCCAAGGAGGGGCCAGGTGTCAAAAAAAAACCAAAAATACCCCCCAAAAAACCCCAAAAACACCCATCAAATAAACACCCCAAAAATACCCCCAAAAAAACCCTTCAAGAAAACCTCAAAAAAACCACCAAAAATCGGCAAAACCCATCCAAAATGGCCGAAGGACACTGAGGGAGGGGCCGAGGAGGGGCCAGGTGACACAAAAAACTCCCAAAAAGACCCTAAAAAACCCCCCAAAAAACCCCCCAAAAACATCCAAAAAAGCCCTAAAACCCATAAAAAACCCCAAATCCCCCAAATAACCCCAAAATCCCCGGCGGGGGCAGTGCCTCACCTGTCTGCAGCAGCCCCAGCTGCTGTCGCCGATGCCGAAATAATCCTCGACCTCGGGGAGCACCCCTGGGGGCGGGGCCACGGCTGGGCCATGCCCACATCGCCCCAAGCCACGCCCACAGTGCCCCCAAGCCCCGCCCATTTGGCCACAAGCCCCGCCCACATGACCCATCAGCCCTGCCCACCCCGTCTAAGCCCCGCCCACACCCACCTTAGCCACGCCCACATCGACCCAAGCCCCGCCCACACTGCCCCAAGCCCCGCCCACACTGCCCCAAGCCCCGCCCAGCCCGCCCCTTAGCCCCGCCCACCCTTCACCAAGCCACGCCCACTCTGTGCCTAAGCCCCTCCCATCGTGCCATAAGCCACGCCCGCACCACCCCTTAGCCACGCCCACACCGGTCTAAGCCACATCCATGCCTGCCGAAGCCCCGCCCACCCCACCATAAGCCCCGCCCACACGCACCCCTTTAGCCCCGCCTAAACCACGCCCACTCTGTTCCGAAGCCACGCCCACCCCATGAAGCCCCACCCATATCGTCCAAAGCCACCCTTACCCTGCCTAAACCCCGCCCACAGGCCCCTTGAGACCAAAAAACCCCCCCCAAAAATACCCCAAAAATACCCATCAAATAAACCCCCCAAAAATACCCCCAAAATACCCCCCAAAAAAAACCCAAAAAAACCCCAAAGATACCCAAAAAAAACCCCAAAACTACCTCAAAAAAACCCATCAAATAAACCCCCAAAAAATACACCCAAAACAACCCAAAAAACCACCCCCAAAATCGGCAAAACCAGCCCAAAATGGCGGACGGACACTCGGGGACGAGGCAGTGGCCAAAAAAAACACAAAAAGCCCCACAAAAAGCCCCCCCCCAAAAAAAAAACCAAAAAACCCCAAAAATACTCTGAAAATACCACCGGAAGACCCCCAAAATAACCCCAAAATCACCCCAAGAACCCCAAAAAACTCCCCCCAAAAACCAAAAAAAACACCCTCAAAATAACTCAAAAATACCCCCCAAAATAACCCCAAAAAATACCCCTAAAAAAAACACCCAAAAACCCACCCCACAAACGGGCAAAACCAGCCCAAAATGGCGGACGGACACTGAGGGAGGGGCCAACGTGGGGCCGGGTGTCAAAAAAAAACCCAAAAATACCCCCAAAAAACCCCTTCAGAGACCCCAAATATACCCATCAAATAAACCCACCAAAAAAAAACCCAAAACACCCAAATATACCCTAAAAATACCACCCAAAATAACCCCTGAAAAAAGAACTTCGAAAGAACCCCAAGAACCCCAAAAAACTCCCCCCAAAAACCCCCCAAAAATACCCCCAAAATAACTCAAAAATACCCCCCCAAAAAAACCCCAAAGAAATCCCAAAAATCACCCAAAAAACCACCCCAAAAACGGGCAAAACCAGCCCAAAATGGCGGACAGACACTGAGGGAGGGGCCGAGAAGGGGCCAGCTGTCAAAAGTCCCCCGAAAATACCCCCACAAAATAACCCCAAAAAATACCCCCAAAAAAACATCCTTCAAAAAACCCACAAAAAACAACCCAAAATGGGCAAAACCCATCCAAAATGGCCGACGGACACTGAGGGAGGGGCCGAGGAGGGGCCGGGTGTCAAAAAAAAACCAAAAATACCCCCCAAAAAACCCCAAAAACACCCATCAAATAAACACCCCAAAAATACCCCCAAAAAAACCCTTCAAGAAAACCTCAAAAAAACCACCAAAAATCGGCAAAACCCATCCAAAATGGCCGACGGACACGGAGGGAGGGGCCGAGGAGGGGCCGGGTGTCAAAAAAAAACCAAAAATACCCCCCAAAAAACCCCCAAAACACCCATCAAATAAACACCCCAAAAATACCCCCAAAAAAACTCAAAAATACCCCCCAAAAAAAACCCCAAAGAAATCCCAAAAATCACCCAAAAAACCACCCCAAAAACGGGCAAAACCAGCCCAAAATGGCGGACGGACACTGAGGGAGGGGCCGAGAAGGGGCCAGCTGTCAAAAGTCCCCCGAAAATACCCCCACAAAATAACCCCAAAAAAAAAACCCAAAAAAACATCCTTCAAAAAACCCACAAAAAACAACCAAAAATGGGCAAAACCCATCCAAAATGGCCGACGGACACTGAGGGAGGGGCCGAGGAGGGGCCGGGTGTCAAAAAAAAACCAAAAATACCCCCCAAAAAACCCCAAAAACACCCATCAAATAAACACCCCAAAAATACCCCCAAAAAAACCCTTCAAGAAAACCTCAAAAAAACCACCAAAAATCGGCAAAACCCATCCAAAATGGCCGACGGACACTGAGGGAGGGGCCGAGGAGGGGCCGGGTGACACAAAAAACTCCCAAAAAGACCCTAAAAAACCCCCCAAAAAACCCCCCAAAAACATCCAAAAAAGCCCTAAAACCCATCAAAAACCCCAAATCCCCCAAATAACCCCAAAATCCCCGGCGGGGGCAGTGCCTCACCTGTCTGCAGCAGCCCCAGCTGCTGTCGCCGATGCCGAAATAATCCTCGACCTCGGGGAGCACCCCTGGGGGCGGGGCCACGGCGGGGACACGCCCACATCGCCCCAAGCCACGCCCACAGTGCCCCAAGCCCCGCCCATTTGGCCACAAGCCCCGCCCACATGACCCATCAGCCCTGCCCACCCCGTCTAAGCCCCGCCCACACCCGCCTTAGCCACGCCCACATCGACCCAAGCCCCGCCCACCCCGTCCAAGCCCCGCCCACACTGCCCCAAGCCCCGCCCAGCCCGCCCCTTAGCCCCGCCCACCCTTCACCAAGCCACGCCCACTCTGTGCCTAAGCCCCTCCCATCGTGCCATAAGCCACGCCCGCACCACCCCTTAGCCACGCCCACACCGGTCTAAGCCACATCCATGCCTGCCGAAGCCCCGCCCACCCCACCATAAGCCCCGCCCACACGCACCCCTTTAGCCCCGCCTAAACCACGCCCACTCTGTTCCGAAGCCACGCCTGCCCCATGAAGCCCCGCCCATATCGTCCAAAGCCACCCTTACCCTGCCTAAACCCCGCCCACAGGCCCCTTGAAACCAAAAAACCCCCCCCAAAAATACCCCAAAAATACCCATCAAATAAACCCCCCAAAAATACCCCCAAAATACCCCCCAAAAAAAACCCAAAAAAACCCCAAAGATACCCAAAAAAAACCCCCAAAACTACCCCAAAAAAACCCATCAAATAAACCCCCAAAAAATACACCCAAAACAACCCAAAAAACCACCCCCAAAATCGGCAAAACCAGCCCAAAATGGCGGACGGACACTCGGGGACGAGGCAGTGACCAAAAAAAACCCAAAAAGCCCCACAAAAAGCCCCCCCCAAAAAAACCCAAAAAACCCCAAAAATACTCTGAAAATACCACCGGAAGACCCCCAAAATAACCCCAAAATCACCCCAAGAACCCCAAAAAACTCCCCCCAAAAACCAAAAAAAACACCCTCAAAATAACTCAAAAATACCCCCCAAAATAACCCCAAAAAATACCCCTAAAAAAAACACCCAAAAACCCACCCCACAAACGGGCAAAACCAGCCCAAAATGGCGGACGGACACTGAGGGAGGGGCCAACGTGGGGCCGGGTGTCAAAAAACCCCAAAAATACCCCCAAAAAAACCCTTCAGAGACCCCAAATATACCCATCAAATAAACCCACCAAAAAAAAACCCAAAACACCCAAATATACCCTAAAAATACCACCCAAAATAACCCCCGAAAAAAAACTTCGAAATAACCTCAAGAACCCCAAAAAACTCCCCCCAAAAACCCCCAAAAAAATACCCCCAAAATAACTCAAAAATACCCCCCAAAAAAAAACCCAAAGAAATCCCAGAAATCACCCAAAAAACCACCCCAAAAACGGGCAAAACCAGCCCAAAATGGCGGACAGACACTGAGGGAGGGGCCAAGGAGGGGCCAGGTGTCAAAAAAAAACCAAAAATACCCCCCAAAAAACCCCAAAAACACCCATCAAATAAACACCCCAAAAATACCCCCAAAAAAAACCCTTCAAGAAAACCTCAAAAAAACCACCAAAAATCGGCAAAACCCATCCAAAATGGCCGAAGGACACTGAGGGAGGGGCCGAGGAGGGGCCAGGTGACACAAAAAACTCCCAAAAAGACCCTAAAAAACCCCCCAAAAAACCCCCCAAAAACATCCAAAAAAGCCCTAAAACCCATAAAAAACCCCAAATCCCCCAAATAACCCCAAAATCCCCGGCGGGGGCAGTGCCTCACCTGTCTGCAGCAGCCCCAGCTGCTGTCGCCGATGCCGAAATAATCCTCGACCTCGGGGAGCACCCCTGGGGGCGGGGCCACGGCTGGGCCATGCCCACATCGCCCCAAGCCACGCCCACAGTGCCCCCAAGCCCCGCCCATTTGGCCACAAGCCCCGCCCACATGACCCATCAGCCCTGCCCACCCCGTCTAAGCCCCGCCCACACCCACCTTAGCCACGCCCACATCGACCCAAGCCCCGCCCACACTGCCCCAAGCCCCGCCCACACTGCCCCAAGCCCCGCCCAGCCCGCCCCTTAGCCCCGCCCACCCTTCACCAAGCCACGCCCACTCTGTGCCTAAGCCCCTCCCATCGTGCCATAAGCCACGCCCGCACCACCCCTTAGCCACGCCCACACCGGTCTAAGCCACATCCATGCCTGCCGAAGCCCCGCCCACCCCACCATAAGCCCCGCCCACACGCACCCCTTTAGCCCCGCCTAAACCACGCCCACTCTGTTCCGAAGCCACGCCCACCCCATGAAGCCCCACCCATATCGTCCAAAGCCACCCTTACCCTGCCTAAACCCCGCCCACAGGCCCCTTGAGACCAAAAAACCCCCCCCAAAAATACCCCAAAAATACCCATCAAATAAACCCCCCAAAAATACCCCCAAAATACCCCCCAAAAAAAACCCAAAAAAACCCCAAAGATACCCAAAAAAAACCCCAAAACTACCTCAAAAAAACCCATCAAATAAACCCCCAAAAAATACACCCAAAACAACCCAAAAAACCACCCCCAAAATCGGCAAAACCAGCCCAAAATGGCGGACGGACACTCGGGGACGAGGCAGTGGCCAAAAAAAACACAAAAAGCCCCACAAAAAGCCCCCCCCCAAAAAAAAAACCAAAAAACCCCAAAAATACTCTGAAAATACCACCGGAAGACCCCCAAAATAACCCCAAAATCACCCCAAGAACCCCAAAAAACTCCCCCCAAAAACCAAAAAAAACACCCTCAAAATAACTCAAAAATACCCCCCAAAATAACCCCAAAAAATACCCCTAAAAAAAACACCCAAAAACCCACCCCACAAACGGGCAAAACCAGCCCAAAATGGCGGACGGACACTGAGGGAGGGGCCAACGTGGGGCCGGGTGTCAAAAAAAACCCAAAAATACCCCCAAAAAACCCCTTCAGAGACCCCAAATATACCCATCAAATAAACCCACCAAAAAAAAACCCAAAACACCCAAATATACCCTAAAAATACCACCCAAAATAACCCCTGAAAAAAGAACTTCGAAAGAACCCCAAGAACCCCAAAAAACTCCCCCCAAAAACCCCCCAAAAATACCCCCAAAATAACTCAAAAATACCCCCCCAAAAAAACCCCAAAGAAATCCCAAAAATCACCCAAAAAACCACCCCAAAAACGGGCAAAACCAGCCCAAAATGGCGGACAGACACTGAGGGAGGGGCCGAGAAGGGGCCAGCTGTCAAAAGTCCCCCGAAAATACCCCCACAAAATAACCCCAAAAAATACCCCCAAAAAAACATCCTTCAAAAAACCCACAAAAAACAACCCAAAATGGGCAAAACCCATCCAAAATGGCCGACGGACACTGAGGGAGGGGCCGAGGAGGGGCCGGGTGTCAAAAAAAAAACCAAAAATACCCCCCAAAAAACCCCAAAAACACCCATCAAATAAACACCCCAAAAATACCCCCAAAAAAACCCTTCAAGAAAACCTCAAAAAAACCACCAAAAATCGGCAAAACCCATCCAAAATGGCCGACGGACACGGAGGGAGGGGCCGAGGAGGGGCCGGGTGTCAAAAAAAAACCAAAAATACCCCCCAAAAAACCCCCAAAACACCCATCAAATAAACACCCCAAAAATACCCCCAAAAAAACTCAAAAATACCCCCCAAAAAAAACCCCAAAGAAATCCCAAAAATCACCCAAAAAACCACCCCAAAAACGGGCAAAACCAGCCCAAAATGGCGGACGGACACTGAGGGAGGGGCCGAGAAGGGGCCAGCTGTCAAAAGTCCCCCGAAAATACCCCCACAAAATAACCCCAAAAAAAAAACCCAAAAAAACATCCTTCAAAAAACCCACAAAAAACAACCAAAAATGGGCAAAACCCATCCAAAATGGCCGACGGACACTGAGGGAGGGGCCGAGGAGGGGCCGGGTGTCAAAAAAAAACCAAAAATACCCCCCAAAAAACCCCAAAAACACCCATCAAATAAACACCCCAAAAATACCCCCAAAAAAACCCTTCAAGAAAACCTCAAAAAAACCACCAAAAATCGGCAAAACCCATCCAAAATGGCCGACGGACACTGAGGGAGGGGCCGAGGAGGGGCCGGGTGACACAAAAAACTCCCAAAAAGACCCTAAAAAACCCCCCAAAAAACCCCCCAAAAACATCCAAAAAAGCCCTAAAACCCATCAAAAACCCCAAATCCCCCAAATAACCCCAAAATCCCCGGCGGGGGCAGTGCCTCACCTGTCTGCAGCAGCCCCAGCTGCTGTCGCCGATGCCGAAATAATCCTCGACCTCGGGGAGCACCCCTGGGGGCGGGGCCACGGCGGGGACACGCCCACATCGCCCCAAGCCACGCCCACAGTGCCCCAAGCCCCGCCCATTTGGCCACAAGCCCCGCCCACATGACCCATCAGCCCCGCCCACCCCATCTAAGCCCCGCCCACACCCACCTTAGCCACGCCCACATCGACCCAAGCCCCGCCCACACTGCCCCAAGCCCCGCCCAGCCCGCCCCCTTAGCCCCGCCCACCCTACACCAAGCCACGCCCACTCTGTGCCTAAGCCCCTCCCATCGTGCCATAAGCCACGCCCGCACCACCCCTTAGCCACGCCCACACCGGTCTAAGCCACATCCATGCCTGCCGAAGCCCCGCCCACCCCACCATAAGCCCCGCCCACACGCACCCCTTTAGCCCCGCCTAAACCACGCCCACTCTGTTCCGAAGCCACGCCCACCCCATGAAGCCCCGCCCATATCGTCCAAAGCCACCCTTACCCTGCCTAAACCCCGCCCACAGGCCCCTTGAAACCAAAAAACCCCCCCCAAAAATACCCCAAAAATACCCATCAAATAAACCCCCCAAAAATACCCCCAAAATACCCCCCAAAAAAAAACCCAAAAAAACCCCAAAGATACCCAAAAAAAACCCCCAAAACTACCCCAAAAAAAACCCATCAAATAAACCCCCAAAAAATACACCCAAAACAACCCAAAAAAACACCCCCAAAATCGGCAAAACCAGCCCAAAATGGCGGACGGACACTCGGGGACGAGGCAGTGACCAAAAAAAAACCCAAAAAGCCCCACAAAAAGCCCCCCCCCCAAAAAAAACCAAAAAACCCCAAAAATACTCTGAAAATACCACCGGAAGACCCCCAAAATAACCCCAAAATCACCCCAAGAACCCCAAAAAACTCCCCCCAAAAACCAAAAAAAACACCCTCAAAATAACTCAAAAATACCCCCCAAAATAACCCCAAAAAATACCCCTAAAAAAAACACCCAAAAACCCACCCCACAAACGGGCAAAACCAGCCCAAAATGGCGGACGGACACTGAGGGAGGGGCCAACGTGGGGCCGGGTGTCAAAAAACCCCAAAAATACCCCCAAAAAAACCCTTCAGAGACCCCAAATATACCCATCAAATAAACCCACCAAAAAAAAAACCCAAAACACCCAAATATACCCTAAAAATACCACCCAAAATAACCCCCGAAAAAAAACTTCGAAATAACCTCAAGAACCCCAAAAAACTCCCCCCAAAAACCCCCAAAAAAATACCCCCAAAATAACTCAAAAATACCCCCCAAAAAAAAACCCAAAGAAATCCCAGAAATCACCCAAAAAACCACCCCAAAAACGGGCAAAACCAGCCCAAAATGGCGGACAGACACTGAGGGAGGGGCCAAGGAGGGGCCAGGTGTCAAAAAAAAAACCAAAAATACCCCCCAAAAAACCCCAAAAACACCCATCAAATAAACACCCCAAAAATACCCCCAAAAAAAACCCTTCAAGAAAACCTCAAAAAAACCACCAAAAATCGGCAAAACCCATCCAAAATGGCCGAAGGACACTGAGGGAGGGGCCGAGGAGGGGCCAGGTGACACAAAAAACTCCCAAAAAGACCCTAAAAAACCCCCCAAAAAACCCCCCAAAAACATCCAAAAAAGCCCTAAAACCCATAAAAAACCCCAAATCCCCCAAATAACCCCAAAATCCCCGGCGGGGGCAGTGCCTCACCTGTCTGCAGCAGCCCCAGCTGCTGTCGCCGATGCCG
>NW_027183944.1:0-34788 GCF_041296385.1 Aphelocoma coerulescens
CGTTGTAGCCTTCAAGAGCAATGGTTCATTCAGAGAGAACTTCCTTGGTTCTGCTGGTTTGGTTTCGCAGCTGGAGCAAAGGTACAGCACTGGAAGCAATTCCTAGGGCAGAAGCGGGAGATATCCGAAGCTCTGGACTTCGTTGCCTAAGTGAGCGTAGTCTAATTGGAAGAGTGGTGAGCATCAGTGATATCAGATTTTTTACAAGTTCTTAATTCTGTCAAAACAAGAAAGAAGGAGAGTGATGAAGATGAAATCCTTTCCTCTTCAATCTGCCTATGCAACAACTTCAGCTGTAGTTGTAATGTGTATTCACCTATTTTGAATTGCCCAAAACCAGGCCTAGAGATGCTTCAGAGTCAGAGAAGCGGGTATTTGCTTTATTCGGCGCTGGGTGCATGGGGGATCACTCCTCCTAACACACACACACAGAGCACTCCATACAGTCCAGCATTATGTGTAAAATTTATGAACATTCATCACAATTCTTGGGATAGGAGTGGTTCTAGAAATTACTTCTCGGAAGTCATTAATATCATTAGCATACGTGCCATGCATGCGCTGTGTACGCTGATGGGCGCACTGAGGAAGGCTCCTCTTCTTCCTCGAGGGTCTTTCTGATGAAGATCAGTAGTCTTTGTCACAATGCACTTTTTACCTTTCTTTCTGGAGCATGCACAGTTCTTCGGTGGCTGATGCAGCGATCTCTGTGCCGGTTTTCAAAAGATCCTGTTCCTCTTATCTTGACAAGATTAAGGCGAATCCTGCTGCTTAGGTTTTGTGATTAACATTTGCTGTCTCTTAGTAGTTCACTCGTGTTTACATGAGTTAACTATGGATCAACCCCCTTCTCAATTTTAGCACTGAAAGGATATTAGAGTCATTTAAAGAGATGTCTCCTATGGAGTACTATAAAACTGCCATAATGGTAAGACGTTTTCATACAGTAGTTTTAGCACAGAAGTAATATATGTACAATCTTGGATGTTTCATCCTGCTGGCTCAGGAGCCAGTATTGAGCTTTTCTCCTTTAAATCCAGTCTTAGAGCTCTGCAAGGATCACTGCAGCATGACGTTGTGACAAGGGGATGCTGATTCATGCATAAACCTTTGACGCTTTCCTTCTATCTTCAAGCAGCTTTGAAAACCAGTGATTATCTGGCATGTTGCGACTTGAGAGTCATGGTAAAGGTTTCACCAAACACTTTGTAATATCAGGCTACAGCTTTCATTCCTAAGGAAAGAGCATTGAGCAGATTGCTGGCAAAATGCTGAAAGAATGAGCCAAAACCAAAATCCTTTAATGGGAAAGATGGAAAAAATTTAGATGTGTTTATTTGAACTAAAAATAATGTGGACCAAGCCTAAATGTATTTCACACTAAATTCTTAGAACTGATTTTAAGGGAAGAAGTGAGAAAGATGAATTCCCAAGCGGAATTTTCAGCAGCATAATATTGAGCATTTATTAGTAGAACAAAGGCATATCACAGTGCAGGAGCACTTAGCAATATTGCTAGAGGCGTGGCTCCATTCATTTTACTGTGAACTTTAGTACTTCTTTAAACATAGTCCTTAAGCCCAGAAAGTCATTTACACTTCACTCAACTTTCCCCCCTCCGTCTCTGCCCCCTTGCGCCAGCACACGCCAGCACACTGCCACCTCGGTCCTCTGAGTAGCTCCAGAATTGAAGGCAGGCACCCCCCTCCGGTGCCTCCTCAGTCTCCAACCTAATTTGTAGTTGATGGGTTCTTTGGGAGGTGTGAGTTTTGATGAGATAACAGACTTCCTGGGATGCATGCGGTTTATCTTCTTTGTTTCTTGAAGATGTCTTGGTTTCCACCTCTGTAATTTCTCAACTGAAAGGACATTTATTATCATGTGTTTCTTCCTACGTTTCCCAACATGTTACCACTCATTCGAAGTTACAATTTACTCTAGTCTTGTTTTTACTTACCTATATTTTACCTTAACACTATTTCTACATAGTACATTCTCACTTCTAAATGTTAAAGTGATAGATGCGAAAGACAAAATTTATCGTTCACTCATTTATCACAGGAGGAATGTGTTAGCTGCTTGTGTTGCAGTTCACTTGTAATTGTGGTCTATTACCGCAGGCCTGGGCCCTAGGGTGTATCACTGTGTCCCGCAGCCATAGGGAGGAGGAGGAGAGAAGATCCAGCAGGCAGGAATTGTGCACCAAGATTTATTCATTTAATTATTTCACAAACTCTTTTACAGACTTTTTTCTTCATAGTCTAATTGGACAAAGGATCAGCCCCCCCCCTTGGGGTGATTGGCTAAAATCCTAAACCATCCATTGTCAAAATATTTTTCTACTAGACCATAAACCAGACTTTTCAAGGTTGCAGGTGGCTTGGTTGTTTACATACTCTGCTACCTCTTCTGTGAGAGAGAAAAGTCTCTCACAGACTTAGAAAATAGCAAGAAAATCCTCGCTAGCAGCATTTTGGTATCTACAATTCCCCCTTTTTGTTTGATAAGATAACAACTCCACTATTAATCCTAAATAGAAATTTACATCAGTTATTAATTCTAAATATGTCCTTAAGGCTTTAACGATCTGACTCCATAACAAGAAATTTAAAGTTCAGTCTCTGCTTGTGGAAGGACCATCCCAGTCTCTGCTTGTAGAAGGACCATCTGCCTGATGGTCAACATCTTGGTCATCATCAGAAGAGTCTGATGGCTGATGATCTACATTCTGGTGGCCACTTGGATGGTTGGTGTTCTGGTCATCATTTGGAGGTTGCCTGTTCTGCCTCTGGTGCCGTAGGGCAGGGCGAACACATTTTGCAGCTAGCCACCGTACCCCAGTATCTGTAGAAACGCAAGCATAGCCACGACCCCAAACCATAAGTTCCCGCAGGCCTTCCCACTGGTTAGTGAGTAAATTCCACACCCAGACTTTTGCCCAGGGCAGTTGTCTCTTGCCTGCAGATTGCAATGAGAGAAAGTGATTCAGAAGAACAGGATTCTTTGAATTTTGTGGTACCGTAAGGTGATTAATTGTATACGAGCTTTTGCTAGTCGGCTTCAGTAACCAAATTCAAAGGTTCCTGTGAGAATCGTTGAAAAGCCATGATAACAGCCCTTAATTCAACTAACTAAGCAGAGTCTGACTCGGATTGGTGTGTTAATCAACCACTGCAAAGGCAGTGTAGGATACTGTGCACCTTTGCGCACAGTGACCCCTGCTAAAAATTTGTCCCGATCCGTATGCCCCAGGCTGCCAACACATCCCGTCCCCAAAGGTTAAGGGAAGTGGTAGTAACATAAGGCCTAATTGTAGCTGTGTGCCCCTCTGAGTCCTTCACCGTCACAGGCCGTTCGCTTCAATAGCTCTGTGTGGTTCATCCTCATCCTGTGATGGCCGATCCCACTGGGGGTAAAGGCCATGAGGGAGGCCACGCAGAGAAGGAGATGATAGTTACATCAGCACCAGTATCAATCAAACCTTGAAGCTGAGTCCAGGGCGGACGGGCGTTCGGCAGGATCAGGGTACACGTCATCTGTGGCCTTTGGTCAGAGATGTCTGCAGTCCAGAAGGCCTGCAGAAGTCCTGTAGATCCACTGCTGTTATCTTTGTGAGTTTGTTGTTCTATCCTGGGGACACAAGACTTAAAAGGCACTAATTTAGCAAGGCAGGTCTTTTCAGGAATAGTTACAGGGGGTTTTCAAATTCCCTATAAAACTGAGGACAAGGCTCCGAGGAGCGGATTCCCATCAATCCGACCTCATCCTCATCCTATCGCATTAAACCTGTTAGAAGCCAGACCTGAACAGCCCCTCTCTTCCTTTGTCTCTGAGCTAACGTGAGCCGACATCAACGGCTCCTGCCGTGTTTCCCTCTGCAAAGAAGCCAGCTAGCTAGCCCAGCAAGCTCTTTTCCTGATCCCGAAGTCGCTTCAGCGACGCGTGGAGGTAACGCAGCTGGACTGTCTCTGACCAGGGGCACGCCAGAGTCAGTGCCTCGAGCACCAAACGCTGCGTTATTGGACATTGAAGGTTCAGGCTAAGGAGAATCCAAAACGTGGACAGCATCTCCCTTCTGCTGGAAGCCTTGAAGTTCACCACTGCAGTCTGCAGCCTACACAGATCATGTGAGTATTGTAAAAGTTCTCCAAGGAAGAGCAAGAACGAGGCTAATGCATGCACACAAACGCTGATCAAAAGCACTTGATGCTCTTGGACAAAAATAGGGAACCTTCACTTTTGGAAAGACAAGGTGACTATGGTTGTCTCTACAGTACTAGTAGGAAAATATCCCTGAAGTTTTGCAAAACCTCTTTTCAGGGGTTTGTTAACTTCATCTTTGTTAAGAACTGGGGAACACAGGGAGACCTGTCACTTTTTTTGCAGAATGCCATAGAAACTGCTACACTCACTTCAACAACAGTCCAAGTAACCTTCTCTGCAAATACTGACCATTTGCAGTTCTGGTTGATACAAGCCCCCATTACCTAAGAAAGGAACAACTCGGCAAGCAGTTTGCATAGATGAACAACTTAGCACGACTGCGGCTGATGACATGCCCTGACCTTTTTTGCCTTCAGCTATGGGTGCCGTACCCTCCTACCCTCACACATGCCACTCAAAGATCCACCTGTGACAGCAACTGTGCCAAGCCGCCACCCTTCTTCAGCACCATCGCACCTACCACAAGGTAGCTGAATCAGAGGGAAAAGGAGGTCGCCAATGGAGGTGTTATAAACATATATTATATTGGCTTCTCGCAAAGTATAAAGTAGATATTATATAATGTTAGAAATGCTTTCTGCTGTGTGGATGTAGTTTTCTCTCTTTTTAGCAAGAATGTTAGCAAGTGTGAGCACGTAAGATAACCTCCAAACGAACAGAGGATGAGGCCCGAAAAGCTGCTAATCAACACTTTGTCTAGGGAGCAAAAGGGCCCAAAGGCTACTCCGCCCGGAGAACAGGCGGCCAGGAGAGTCCAAGAGCCGTTATCACCACTCTGCCCGGAGAGACGAAGAGGCCCAAAGCTGCAATCAGCCCTGTCTGTCTGGAGAATTAAGAAATCCACCCTACCATCGACTCTTGCCTAGCGGGCCCAACCCCAAGAATCAAGAGAAATAAAACCACAAGGCAGAAGACTACGCATGCTCTAAAAAGGCGGAACCAAGGAGTGGCCATGCAGAACAGCTCCAGGAAAAGTTTTAATATGAATAAAGAACAGACAGTAAAAATGGTATAAAAAAGACTCACCTCTGGCATCAGGTGTGCTCTTGGCAGAGCACCAAGGCACCCGGCCATTACCCCGTTGCTTTATTTGATGTGTCTCTTATTGTCTTTATATTAAACCCTTTAAATTCTCACAGGAGAGTGAACCTCGTTTTTCACAATTAAGGGCTCGTCCCGGAGCTACACCTCGCCTCTGAAAAGCGTGGGAGGATTCAAGAAGCAAGGGTAAGGCGCCTCCCGCCCAAGTTGGCAGGACCTTTGCTTAGCATCCTCTGGCGTGATTTGGTGGCAGCAGGGCAACACCCGGAGGACAAGAAAGACACAAAAATAAAGCAAATGAAAGAGAGCGCTCTCGACAAAAATCCCACAGACACTGGAAAAGAAACAGGACTGGGAAGTATTGTCCAAAGAAAAAGGGGGTGGTTACGGGAGATGAGCGTGTGTGAATGAGACGTGGGCTGGTTGCCCCCAGATCTGCGAAGCGAGTGTGGCAGTCTCTGAGTGCTGCCGTTCCGTCTTGTTCACGAGAACAGCGGCCAGCGAGGAGACAAAGCGAGAGATAAGCGGAGTGAAAGAATCTCCGGGGGTGACTGGGACGGGGTCCCAGAGAAGGGGTTGCAAAGTGGGAGCTACCCCCCCATATGCTGGGTTGAGGAAAACTCCAAGAGCACCCAGGGCCTAAAAGTACCCCAAGAGAGGTTGGGGTTTGGATGCTAGCAATGCTGGGTTGAGGGAAATCCAAGAGCACCCAGAATCCTAAGGATTATATCATACCCATGGGTGGATACTAACAAGTGACTTGAAAGAGGTACCTTATTATTCTGTTGTGAGTAGGAATGAGTGAGTGAACAAATATTAAAAAAGAGTGAATGTGTGAATGAAAAACTGTGTAATTCGAAGTTAACTTTGTTTTTGGGGAAGGTGGGCTCTAATAAATTTTTTGGTGTTTTTTGTACTGTGAAAGGGTGGGTAGTATTTTACAGCAGTGAAGATTGGTGTTTTAAAGGAATGAATTAGTATTTCAAAGGGGGGGATAAATTGGTATTTTGAGTAATAGAGAACTCCTGGGAAAATGGGACAACAACCTAGTAAATTAAGTTCAAATTATAAAAGGGTGCCAGAGGATATACCCCGAGACAGTCCCCTCGGGGTCAAACTCGCAAACTGGGAAACTGATCCTTCTACAAAAGGAAAAGAGAAAGTAAAAATGATTCAATTCTGCATGAAAGAGTGGGTAAAAAAGGAAATCAGATCTGATCATGTGTACTGGCCAAAATACGGGTCTGATGAGGCATGGATTTGCCAGGCTCTAAATGTATTTGTAAATTCAAAAGAGCCATCTCACCCTGAGGAGAGAGAATATGCTTCTTGCTGGACAGGAATTACAAAACCTCTGGGAACCAAAGTCTTCAAAATATCAGAAACCGCAGAGGAAAAGCAAACAGAAGAGAAAAAAGGCTGAGACCCTTTAGAAGTATTGCCTCCGCCGCCAGCACCAGAAGCTGCCCTCCTCCCCCTGGCTCCGGGGCTTCCCCCGCCAGCCCCCCCTCCGCCCGCACCGGGGGCCTTTCCCCCGGCAGCCCTCCCGCCCCAATGGAGCTGGGGGGGAGCCCTGCCCCCGCCCATGCCGGGGATCCCACCCTTCCCATATATCTCGGGAATCCCAGCACCCTCAATTGCATCAAGGGAAAGGTCACACGTCCCGGCTTCAGCCCCTACCTCTCCTGCCTTGAGAAACCCGGCTTTAGCCCCGGTGCCCGCCTCCTGTGCTCCGGAATATCTGGCTTCACTGCCATACCCCACCCCCACCCTCTGCACCACAGAATATTCAGCTTCAGCGCCAGACTTTGAATCTGCCCCTCCTCCCCAGGGGAGTTCGGTGCTTTCTTCCCAAATCAACCCTCTTCTTAACGAAGGAGCACCATACCAGAATACAGGAGGTGCCATTAAGGCTCCGAGGCAGCCCAACAAGCCCTCCATTGCTAAACAAACAGAGGGAAGCCGAGAAATTCATTTCTTTCCGTTAAGAGAAGTACCTACGGGAGGAGGGGGAAGCGGCTTTGTGAGTGCTCCTCTAACCTCTACAGAGGTTAGGAATTTCAAAAAAGAAATTAAAGGATTATTAGAAGACCCCATGGGTACAGCTGAAATGTTGGACCAGTTCTTAGGTCCCAACATTTTCACTTGGGAAGAAATGCAATCAATAATGAAAATAATATTCTCCCAAGAAGAAAGAGAAATGATTAGAATTGCTGGAATAAAAATTTGGGGAAAAGAAAACCAACAAGGTCCACCCGGGGATCAGAAAATGCCCATTACACCTCCTAACTGGAACCAAAATGATGAAGCTGGGAGGGGACATATGAATGATTATTGTAATTTGATAATCAAGGGAATAAAAGAGGGGGCACTCTGAGGACAAAATGTCAGAAAGGCCTTTGAGGGGCAGCAAGGGAAGGAAGAAACCCCGACTGAGTGGCTGGAGAGGCTCCGAAAGAATATGAAACAATATTCTGGGAGAGACCCGGAGTCCCTAGCAGGGCAAGCCCTGCTAAGAGTTAACTTTGTCACTCATGCCTGGCCAGATATTAGAAAAAAATTGGAAAAAATAGAAGATTGGTATGAGAAACCATTACAAGACCTAGTAAGGGAAGCTCAAAAGATATATATGTCCGGAGGGATGAAGAAAAAGCCAAAGTGGGAGCAAAGATCATGATAGCCACTATGCGAGAGAGTACCTTCCAAAAAAAATCTAAAGCCCTCAGGTAACACTCCTAAACATTCCAGATTCAGAAATGGTGGAAAAGAGAAAAATAAAACCTCAGCACAATCAAGATTCCAAGAACAACCCAGGGATGCCTGTTTCTATTGCAAGGAAGAAGGGCATTATCAAAGAGAATGCCCCCACCTGAGGAGGGATCTGAAAAGATTTCAAGAGACACGCACAGAAGAAAAATAGGGAAATCATGGGCTCTATTTTTGGGGGGATAAATACCATCTGGAGCCTTTGATAACTTTAAAAGTAGGCCCCGAAGAGGAAGTATTGGAATTTATAGTTGACACTGGGGCAGAAAAGACTTGTGTGATGAATATTCCAAAAGGGAGTAATGATATGGTAAAAGTAACAGGAGCAAAGGGGGAAGGATTTAAGGTCTCTGTCATTAAAGATGTGGTTATTGAAGGGGAAACAAAAATAGGGATAGGGGATGCTTTGTTAGCTCCTGAGGCTGGCAGCAATTTATTGGGAAGGGATTTACAAATCCAACTGGGGATTGGAGTCATACCAGAAGAAGGGAAAATGACGGCCAAAGTGTTTAAACTTAGCCAAGAAGATGAAAGCAAAATTAACAGAGAGGTTTGGGCTAGGGAAGGGAATAGGGGTGGACTAGATCTTGACCCCATAAGGGTCACAATTGAAAAAGAAGAAGGTCCCATTTGTGTACATCAGTACCCTATATCTTTAGAAGGGAGAAAAGGCTTAAAACCAGTGATAGAAGAATTAATAAAGGATGGGACACTAGAACCTTGTAAAACCCCTCATAATAGCCCTATTCTCCCAGTAAAGAAATCTGATGGAAATTATAAATTAGTGCAAGATTTAAGAGAAGTAAACAAAAGAACACGGGCCTGCTACCCTATGGTTCCTAATCCCTGCACTCTTTTAAGCAAAATTCCACCTCAACATCAGTGGTTTAGTGTGGTAGATCTTAAAAATGCCTTTTGGGCCTGCCCACTGGCAGAGGAAAGCCGAAATATTTTTGCCTTTGAATGGGAAGATCCAAACACAGGGAAAAAGAACCAGTTGAGGTGGACTAAACTGCCACAGGGCTATTGTGAGGCCCCAAATTTATTTGGGCAAGCCTTGGGAGAAATACTACAAACCTTCCCCACTCCCCCAGGAATACAATTTATCCAATATGGAGATGACCTTCTAATATCAGGAGAAGATGAAATGAAAGTTAAAGGAGCTACCATAAAGCTTCTAAATTTTCTTGGGAAAAAGGGACTAAAGGCATCAAAAAGGAAATTACAGTTTGTGGAATCAGAAGTAAAATATCTCGGCCACCTGATAAGCAAAGGTAGCTGACAACTAAGTCCTGAAACAATTACAGGGATTTTATCCCTCCCTCCTCCCTCTTCAAAAAAGGAGGTTAGGAGACTGCTGGGGCTACTGGGATATTGCAGATTATGGATTGAAAGATATACACAAGCAGTAAAATTTTTATATGAAAAATTAACAGGGGGAGACAATATACAATGGACCAAAGATGATGATGATAATAAATTAGAAAAACTGAAGTTGAAACTAGCCTCGGTACCAGCCCTAAGCTTACCCTCACTAGAAAAACCCTTTCATTTATATGTGAATGCAGAAAATGGAGTAGCTCATGGTGTATTAGTCCAGGAATGGGGAGGGGTGAGAAGACCAATAGCTTATTTAGCTAAACTATTGGACCCAGTAAGCCGTGGCTGGCCAGTATGCATTCAAGCCATAGCAGCTACCGCTATTTTGGTGGAGGAGAGCCGTAAGCTCACCTTTGGAAGTAAACTGATTGTATACACACCCCATGCGGTCCGAAATGTGCTAAATCAAAAAGCTGAAAAATGGTTAACAGACTCCAGGCTATTAAAATATGAAGCAATTCTGATTGACAGTAATGATCTAACTATAGAAGCAAGCAAAAGCCTCAATCCGGCCCAATTCCTGTATGGAGAACCAAAAGATGACCTGGCACATGATTGCTTAGAAATTACTCAATACCAAACAAAAGTTCGAGAAGATCTAGCTGAACAAGCCCTCTTAGAAGAGGAAAGAATATATGTGGATGGTTCATCCAGATGCTTGCAAGGAAAAAGAATGTCAAGATATGCCTTAGTCGATGGGATAAATATGCAGGCCATCGAAAAAGGAAAACTACCTTCAAATTGGTCGGCGCAGTCTTGTGAATTATACGCTCTAAAGAGAGCACTGGAGCATTTAGCACACAAAAAGGGGACCGTCTATACTGATTCAAAGTACATACCTTTGGAAAGATCTGGGAAGAAAGGGGTTTACTAAATTCAAAGGGGAAAGAACTGATACATGAAGGCCTGATTTCAGAAGTGTTGGAAGCATTAAAATTGCCTGAAGAAATAGCCGTAGTGCATATCAAAGGACACCAAGAAGGGATGACCCCAGAAATAAGAGGGAATAACCTAGCAGACCAAGAAGCCAAAGATGCAGCAGAAAATGGGACTGAACCAATTCTGTTAATCCTGACCCCAGAAAGGGGAGAATTGGAAATCCCCAAATTTAGTAAAGAAGAAGAAAAAGAATTATTTAAGATAGGGGGAGAACAAGATCAATCTGGAAAACGGAAACTTCCTGATGGGAGACAGTTACTTAATAAGCCACTCACTAAGAGAATATTAGAAGATATGCATCAAAAAACTCATTGGGGTACTCAAGCTAGCTTGTGTGATCATTTTCTAAAAAATTATGGGTGTATTGGAATCTTTGGGGTAGCAAAACAAATAACTGGGAACTGTAGAACTTGCCAAAGAGTGACTAGGAAAATAATGAGAAAAACAACATTAGGAGGCCGTGAGTTAGCTCTGCGACCATTCCAAAGTATCCAAGTAGATTTCACTAAACTTCCTCAAATACAGAGATGGAAGTTCCTATTAGTAATAGCAGACCACCTAACTTGTTGGGTAGAAGCAGTTCCTGCTACTAGAGCTACAGCTAACATAGTATGCAAAACCCTTCTGGAACAAATTATTCCCAGATATGGAATGGTTAATAAAATAAACTCAGATAGAAGAACACATTTTACATCCAAAGTCTTACAACAAATAACTCAAGCCTTGGGAATAAAATGGGAATTACATACCCCCTGGCACCCACAAAGTTCAGGCCAAGTAGAAAGAGTGAACCAGACTTTGAAAAAAACTTTAACAAAATTAATGATTGAAACTCAAATGTCATGGGTAAAATGCTTACCTTTGGCTCTGTTGAGAGGCCGAACACAGCCCAGGTCAGACCTGGGAGTGTCTCCTTATGAGATGATGTTCGGATTACCCTTCCTTACTGCTCAACATGAAACAGCCACTTATGAAGTAGGAGAAGTAAGTGTCAAAAAATATGTCACCGCAATTGCCAGAACACTTGAAAATTTGCGGCTGAAAGGAATGATCCCTCAAACCACAGCTTTGGAGTTCAAAATTCATAATATCCATTCAGGGGAATGGGTACTAGTAAAAACATGGAAAGAACAATCTTTGACTCCACAATGGGAGGGTCCTTTTCAGGTACTGCTGATGACTGAGGCCGCAATCCAGACCAAGGAACGAGGGTAGATCCATGCCAGCAGAATCAAAGGACCTGTAAAAGAACCTGAAGAGTGGACTGTAATATCCAAACCAGGTGATACCAAATTGATTCTTAAACGGAGACCAGGTGGCAATGAGCTAGAACAATCTAAATAATCCAAGGGATATGCAAAGAATCACACCTAACTGAGAAGTAAAAGCCAAATTTATATCAGTGGCCCCTGGACAAATTCTGGGACATCGTGGAGAAGAATATTCTCACTTCAAACAGGAAGGGTTGGGACTGGATCAAACAGGGAACTCTCATGTCCTGATTCTAGCCTGTGATTTGTATTAAGAAGGGGGAGAATCACAACTTCCATCAGTGCCACATCATATACCCTGTTTGAATCATTCTAACACGGGGCATGCCAACCACGTCAAATATAAGTAATTAATCTAGAGGGAAATTGGCATTTCACACCGTCGACACCCTAGTTGTAAAGGGTGTCAAGCACAAAATCAACCCCCTATCCAGACAAAATCATAAGCAACAAAAGCAATAACTTTGCTCTGCAGATGGGAATTACTAGTGCCTGTTGAATGGGAAACACCTAAGATACGATAAGATACTACAGTTAAAAAGGTGCCAAAAGAAATTTGCCTAAAAGCTACAAAGGAAGTGACAAGGAAATAGAGGGCAAGACCGGGTCGGCCACTGTACTCGCCACCGAGAAGATCCAATACACCTGCTATGGGTTGCAACCTCATAGGCAAGGGAGGTGGGAGTATAAGCCATGCCGGACCTCTGTTATTCCTTCTTTTGTCACTTCTCCTGGTCCCTTTTGGGACACCGGCAAGACCATGTTACAAATGCTATCGAAAGCTCTACATGGAAAGACACCGGGGCTTCTTTCTTATTACTCATACCCATACCAACAGTCACTGTTATGACTCATCCAAATTAGGTATTTGCATGCATAAAGGAGAAAAATATTGGATTACAGAAAATTTAGGAACAAGTGGAAACAGACTAAGAAGCAATTGTCCAAAAGGAGAAAAATAGATTTGCTCCACAGCTGCCACCAGGGGAACAGTCCAAGATTTGGTAAAAGAGCAAGTGGTAAGTAAAGATACAAAGCCAGCACAGCAACCTCGCCCTATATTCACCTCACCACGCCAGGACCTGTATGCAAAGCTCAAACAACAAAGAGGAAAAAACCCCAAGGTTAGGAAAAAACCTGTTTGTGGAATTGGGGGAGAGGATAGGTAAAGAACTTAACATAACCAACTGTTGGGTCTGTGGAGGAGCTTTAATGACAGAAGAATGGCCACGGAAAGGTAGCAGCGTAGGCCCGGTAGAACTCCTTAAATGGAACCGGACAAATATAAGAGGGGGGAACCGACCTGAGGGGTGGATTTTAAGTTCAACAGTGATAGGGGAAGAATGCCTCTGGCGAACTGGGATAAACTTTCTTAATGAAGTAGGAAACACTCCCTGTAAAAGCTATAAAGTGAGTAACAAAACTTCAAGGTGGTGGGTCCCAGAAAAACCAACTTGGTATTGAGCCCAGAAAAAAGGAAAAGACTGTGTATATGATCATGAAGTTGGACTCTTTCAGTGTAATGACACGAGGAAAAATCCTTATTTTGGAATCCCAGAAATAGCCAAATTTGGGGAGAATATAAATCAACAAGAAGGTGATTATTGGAAAGCACCAGATGGCTTCTTTTGGATATGTGGAAAAAGGGCATCCCCAAGACTCCCTTCACATTGGAAAGGGAGTTGTACACTAAGAATCATTCAACCAGGGTTTTTCCTTTTCCCAGAACCAGTGGGAGATCAATTAGGTATACCTCTCTATGAAGACTTCAAAAGAAAGAAAAGAGATTTAATTGGAGGATTCCAAAAATGGAAAGATGAGGAATGGCCCCCTGAACGAATATTAGAAACAGATGGGCCAGCTACCTAAGCACAAGATGGAAGTTGGGGATATCAGACCCCAATTTACATGCTGAATCGTATCATCAGACTCCAAGCTCTTGTAGAAATCATAACCAATGAAACAGCTGGGGCTATGGAATTAATAGTCAGCCAGCAACGCCAAACCAGAGCTGCAATACATCAAAATAGGCTGGCTTTAGACTATTTACTGGCCGAAGAAGGCGGTGTGTGCAGGAAGTTCAATACATCGGACTGTTGTTTAAAAATTGATGACAATGGGGATGCCGTTCTAGATATGGCCAACCAAATCAGAAAAATAGCCCATGTACCAGTCCAAAAATGGGAATCAATGATGTCTGCTAACTGGTGGGATGGCATATTGGGGAAAGAATGGTGGAAGAAGCTAGGTTTCTTCCTCTTATGTGCTACAGCTAGTCTAATATTTCTCCCTTGCTTGATCCCCTGCTTTATTCGGCTAATCACCAGCATAGTTCAAGGCATGCAAGTTGTGGCAATGCCTACTGACCCAAAGTTGGCTATGTCTGGAACAGCACAAAAAATTATGGTATTAAAAAGACAAAGTGATACAAAAGACCCTCTTGAAGAAGCCAAATTGATCTGTGAAAAGAACGAACAGACATTAGAAGCCAAGAAAAAAGAATTATTGCTCAAGCCAAATGATTTATAAAATAGAAAAGGGGGGATTGTTATAAACATATATTATATTAGCTTCTCGCAAAGTATAAAGTAGATATTATATAACGTTAGAAATGCTTTCTGCTGTGTGGATGTAGTTTTCTCTCTTTTTAGCAAGAATGTTAGCAAGTGTGAGCACGTAAGATAACCTCCAAACGAACAGAGGATGAGGCCCGAAAAGCTGCTAATCAACACTTTGTCTAGGGAGCAAAAGGGCCCAAAGGCTACTCCGCCCGGAGAACGGGCGGCCAGGAGAGTCCGGGAGATTTTATCACCACTCTGCCCGGAGAGACGAAGAGGCCCAAAGCTGCAATCAGCCCTGACTGTCTGGAGAATTAAGAAATCCACCCTACCATCGACTCTTGCCTAGCGGGCCCAACCCCAAGAATCAAGAGAAATAAAACCACAAGGCAGAAGACTAGGCACGCTCTAAAAAGGCGGAACCAAGGAGTGGCCATGCAGAACAGCTCCAGGAAAAGTTTTAATATGAATAAAGAACAGACAGTAAAAACGGTATAAAAAGGACTGACCTCTGGCATCAGGTGTGCTCTTGGCAGAGCGCCAAGGCAACTGGCTGTTACCCCGTTGCTTTATTTGATGTGTCTCTTATTGTCTTTATATTAAACCCCTTTAAATTCTCACAGGAGAGTGAACTTCGTTTTTCACAGAGAGAAGTTGTTCCCCCTGACAGCTAAGCTCCAACTACGGTGTCGCTTATGTCCTTCCCAGGACGGGCGGGAAAACGCCTCGGCGCAGCGCAGCGCTGGCCGGGAGCGGCCGGCACGGCACCGAGCGCGCTCCCCACTCCCTCCCGCCCGCGCCGCTGCGGAGACCCCGGGTTCGCCGGAATCGGCCACATGCTGCACGGAGGGCAGCGCGGCAAAGGCGGCCTCCCCTCGTCGCCCGGGGAAGGCCGGCCTCGGATCCCCGCTCTCTCCACCGGCACGGGCAGTGCCAGCAGCCTCTCGCTGTGGTCGCCGCTGGCCGAAAGCCTCGCCGCGCACCGCCCGGCCGGCCCCGCCGCTCCGCGGGGTCACACGGCACCTGCCGTGGGCGGCCGCCGAGCGACAGGAAGCAGAAGCGCTCACCGCCGCGCCGCTCGCCGCCCCGCCCGGGAGCTCCTCTCCTCGCGCTACCACGATGGCGCCGGCCCGCCCCGCCTTCCCCGTCGCCTGCGGCGCAACGCGGCTGCTCCGAGCCACGCAGCACGCGTGCGGCCGGGCCCTGCCGAGCTGCGGGCGGAGCCGGGGCACAGCCCGGGCGGGAGAGCTTCCGGCGAGGCTGGGCGGGCGGCGAGCGCGGCCGAGCGTGAGCGCGCCAGGCGGGCGGCGGGCGGCGGCGCGATGGAGAGCTAGATGGAGGCGGCAGCACCGCGCGGCATAAAATAGCTGATCGTCCGGCAGCCGCCCGCTCCGCAGCCCCTCGGCTGCTGTCGAGAAGGGCCCCGGCCCTGGCCGCGCCGGTGGCGAGGCGGCTCCGCAGCCCGCGGGCAGCCCTGGCGGGGCAGGGGAGCACTGCGGGCAGCCCCGGGGCCGCGCAGCCGTCTGCAACGCGCGGTGGGAGCCGCTGGGAACTATTTTACACGTTCCGGGGGGCTGGAGAGGAGCACGGAGACCACGCGGCAGGTCGCTGCCGTTAGGGAAAATTAATCCACGATGCCTGAGGTTTATATCCGAAAAGGAGACAGAGGAGTCCTGCAACATTCTTCGACTACAGGGAGAGTCCATGGGGCTTTTCCCATGGCGTCTGTCAAACGGTTGCGGGATGCAGCCCCCTTTTGATGCCAAGTTCCCGGCCACAGCACCCTCTTCCTTTTCCCCACTGGCTGAGGTATTCGGGAGATACAGACTTCCGGAACTGCCTACTCTATGCGCCCCCCTCTAATATGCACCCCCCTCTTGGCATCGAGAAGAAAGAAAAGAACCCCATTCCTAATGCTCTTAAGTCTTTGTTGCCTTGCTCTAGGTTCAGGAATTTAACACGGCCTTGATTAATCAACAGTCTCTGATGATTAGTAACAGTTCTAGAGAACTCCTAGTTTCTTCTGTTACTTCACTAGCCATAACTTCCTAGCCTTGTCTACAGGCCGATTCACACGGTCTCTTTGTAAAGACTCATCCATCTCATTCCTTTTAATCCCTCCTCTTTTTATTTGCTCTGTATTTGTCTTTACAAACCTTAATTACCATGGATTTAATTTTTTCTTCTGGAGTCTTCTTGGGTTTTGCTATTATTTGCAGTGACATTCTTTTCTGTCCTTTTGTAGTCATTTCTGGATCAGGTAGGCATGGCTGCTAGCGGCATCCCCTTGAGCACCTGCTGAAAGAGCTGCAGCCAGCATGGTGTCCCGCATGGTAAAAAGATGAGAATTGCGATAGCATATAAGAGGAGAAATCGTATTCATTTAGCCCATAGCTGGCCAGTTAACTATGAAAATATGTCCCATTCCCATCCTTTCAACATTTGGACAGGTCCACGAGCTGACGTTATTTCCTTTGTTATTTGTTTGACCACTTTTCCGCTGTCATCTGCTTGCAAACAGCAGCTCGAGTCATTTAATTTCCCACAAACTCCTCCTTCTTCTGCCAACAGATAATCTAATACCATCCAATGTTGAAATACCGCTTTCCTCATTTAAGTGGGTTGCTCAGCAAAAAGGTCAAGCGCTGTGGCTGGCTGGTTGGTAATTATTTCCGAGACAGCTTGTAACCTAATTATCTCCTTCAAATGATAAATGGGTTCCCAGGCATCTGGGATTAATTCCTTAGGTTTCCAAGGGGCTGGTCCATCGTGTTGGGTAACTTGTTCTGTTGGCCGTTCATCATTTCCCCGTTTTGGGGTGCTCCCTCCAGCCAGGGCTGCATCAGCTGACTGCTTTTCTCTAATTAAATCATCACAGATTTTGATTCCTAAGCGATTTCCCAGAACTTGTAGTAGCAAAAAGAACAACAGTCTACTAAATATACCATATCCCTGACCAGTTTGGAGGTAACCTGAGCTAAGCATGTTGGCCACAAATCCAATACTGTCCTTTCAAAGCCCGTGTTCCATTAGCAAAGGAACCTACCCATGGTCATCAATTGGTGGCTCAAAATACAGCAGGATTCCCGGGCCTAACGGTCCTCCAACAAGAGTTGCCCCACCGTAAGGGTCCCAGCATTTGCATTTCCAAGCTCCCGCACAGGGTTCCCACCTACATTTACATCTGCAAGCTGCTTGGTTGGATTTGGAGCAGAACTCACTAAAAGGCTTTGAGTTCCAATCCGGTGTGGCCATTCCCACTGATAATCACAAACAACATGTCTTCTACTTGTGGAATTTTTGTGGGGACTGCTCAAAAACAGGTGGTCAAAAAAACCCCTTGTCCCTCCCCATTGCTTTACAGGCTTCCAAATATTTTTGGTAAGTGTGATAAGAACGCCTTACGCAGCTACTGTTAGTGAGCCGAACAGGTATTTGATTGCATTTGCCTTGATATTTGGAACAATTGGAAGGAGGGCAATTGGGGGTCCAAACCCAGTTGTTCAAGCCCAGAGGGAAAGTCAATTGACAATTGCCTTTTCCTACATAGACACGCCCTATCCTATTAGGCAATAAGTGCCTGTTGGAGAAGAATGAAGTGGCCGTGAACTTCCTTCTTTGGCCCCAAATCCCATCCCACTGTGGGCCCTCACATTGACCCACCATTTAGGTTCAGCTGGGCTAGCCAACTATGGCCACTCTTCAGATCCTCCTGGCCTTCCACAGAGCCAGCAATTGCTAAGGTTAAAAACTTTTGCTACTTCTTCTCCTAAGGCTGCAAATTGATTCTCCCACTCCTGGCCTAAACTCAGCTGACCATATCAAAGTAGAATTAGTAAGGAAAATGTTTTAATAGTGTCATCTAATTAGCTAGTCTAATTTTCCCGTTGTCTTCTGCAGCACCTGTGGCAATTGAAGACACAGAAACCACTTAACGTAACAAAATGGCCACAAGTATTAGCCCCCAAGTGAGTGGAGATTCTAGAGGAGGGATGCCTATACAGTCTATTTCAGCAGACGGTCTGAAGGTAGGACTGCGGGGCTTCTTCCGATGTCGAAGCACTGCCTACTGCTCCGGCCCACTCCTGCAGAGTGTCAGTCACGGCCTCCCGGCCTTCTCCTCCAGCTGAGATGTGCAAATCTCCGAGGCTTCAGAGACCTTGACCCGAGAGGGACGGGTTCACCTGTGTTCAGCTTACTTGACGGCTGTTTCTGTCGTCAGTGACACTTGGAATGGGCCACGCCATTTCACCAGCACTGGCGCTTCTTTCTACTCCTTAACTAGGACTCAATCTCCTGGTTGGATGTTACAAGCAACAAAGTCCAAAGGCCGGGCTTGCGCCAGCTGAGTTTCCTGTTGAAGGGGTTTCACAAGAAGCAGGATCCTGGCCACAGATGGTTTTAAAAATGCATCACTTGCCTCTACCCCCCCCCACTGGGTGGAGACTTACCAGGAGGGCAATTGCAAACAACGATTGAAAGGGAGATAACTGAATCTCTCTTCTGGCTTGGGCCCTCATTCTCACCAAAGCCAATGTCCAAAGCCCTACCCATGGCATCTTGGTTTCTATTACCAGCTTCAAAAGGTGTTTATTTCTCTCTTCATTGTTTTCTACCCGAGCCGAGCTCTGGGGGTGCCAGGGCCTATGGAGGTTCCATTGTGTTCCTAAAGAAGCCAAAACCCCTTGAAGGATCTTTCCTGCAAAATGAGTTCCCCTATCTGAATCTATTGCTTCTACAATGCTGTATCTTGGAATGATTTGTTCCAAAAATGCCTTAAGAACAGATCCTGTCATTACTGAAGTAGTTGGAAATACTTCTGGCCACCTTGCTAGCTGACATACGATTACCAGAAGATATTAAGCCTTGCCACTTGGGGCATCTCCGGAAAATCCACCTGGCATCTTTGGAAGGGCCATGCAGCCCAAGGCCTCCCTCCTCTAGCAAGTTACTTTGTAACTTGGCTGTTGGCTTTAGCACAGATCAAGCAACCTTCAACAGCTCCTTTTGCCAGTCTAAAAAGACCCCCAGCAACATACATCATGAGATAGGCTTCTGCCAATCCTCAGGAAGTGCAAGAACTCTCTTAATGGAGTTGCTTTAATATTGGTAGGGCCAAAGGTTCTGGTATCTCTTGTTTGCCATCCCTTGGAAACCAATTCTTGCCTTTTTTCTCTGCCACACGACTTTTAACTGTATGTCAAACTGCTGTGGTAGAAAAGACAGCTTCCTGGGCAGTGATGGAGTCACGGGGAGCAAAGGGGGCATCTTGGAGAGTTCTGGCAGAAGTGTGGCTTTCTGAGTTTCTTCATCCACCAAAAAGGAGACAGAGGAGTCCTGTAACATTCTTCAACTCCAGGGAGAGGCCATGGGGCTTTTGCCATGGAGTCTCTCAAATGATTGCGGGAAGCAGCCCCCTTCTGATGTTAAGTTCCTGGCAACAGCACCCTCTGAGGTACTCGGGAATTACAGACTTCCGGAACTGCCTACTCTACGCCCCCCTCTAATATGCAGTCCCCTTTTGGAATGGAAAAGGAAGAAAACCAAACTATTCCTAATGCTGGGAAGTCTTTGCTGCCTTGCTCTAGGTTCAGGAATTTAGCAGGGCCTTGGCTGAGCAACAGTCTCTGTTGATTAGTAACAGTTTCTAGAACGAATACTTTCTTCTGTTACTTCCCCCCCTGTAAATTCCTAGCCTTGTCTAAGGAGAGATTCACACGGTCTCTTTGTAAAGACACATCTATCTTACTCCTTTCACTCCCACACCTTCCTTGCGGTGGAACGGCTCTCCCCGGCACAGCACCTGGCACAAAACCCCCGTATACGCACACACACACCTGCACTTACCCTGCACTCCACTGCACACACACACACACACACCTCCCGCATACTAACACCCCCTCCACATCCCCACCATGCTACTTGCAGTGGCCCCGCCCCTGCCATCCCCACCGGCTGGCAGCACCCACTCCTCGCATGCTTCCCCATGCCTTGCATTTCCTTGCTGCCCCCTCTGTAGCCTTCCCTCAACCTGCCTTTTCTCCCCTGCCTTGCACTGACTTGCTCACCCATCCCCCACCTGACTTCCTTTCACATTCGTCTAGGTCTGGCCTCACCTTTCCTTTTCCTTCTAGGACCCTCATTGCCTTGCCTCGCCTCGCAAAGCCACCACTTGCCTTGCCTTGCCCTTGAACCCCTCCCTTGCCTTGCATGACCTTGCTCACCCCTCCCCCACCTGGAATTCAACACCCCTTTTCAATGACATTTCTGGGCCTTGCCCTGCCCTTTCTGCTCCTCCGAGGAATCTCAAAGCTCTCAAGCATCTCCGGTGTTTCAGGATCCCATGAGAGGAAGACCAGGGGAGGACGCATGTTGCCACACTCATCTCTGTGGGCAGCCTTTGTCTGGGAGCAATCCTTGCATGTCTTGAACCTTGGAGGGGCAATTCACATTTTGCCCTTGAGCTCGGGGACCAGAAAGAGAGTTCTTTTGCATACAAGGGAAAGCAGGTAGCTCAAGTCTTTTAGGTACAGAGGAGAGATGACCCACGCGGGATCAAGGCCACACAGAGCACTTGGTCCTGGCCACTTTTGTGTACCAGCAGTCCTTGAATGTACTTCTCACCTGCCTTGCCTGGCCTTGCCTTGGCAACACAACAGTTGCCTTGCCTTGCCCTGCTAGCCCTCTGGAGCCTTGCATTCCTTTGCACGGCCATGCCCAGCACATGACCTGCCTACTGTTTTCCTCCAGGGCCTTGGCTTGCTGAGCCCTTCCTGTTTCTGCCTGGCCTTCCCATCAGTGGCCCTTCCTTCCTACAGCCAGCCTTGCCTCTAACTTCTGGACCTTCTCTTGTCTACCACTCCATTTGCTTTCCCCTCACTGCTCTGGCCTTGCCTACCTCTCCCTTGACTTGCCCACAATTGCCTGCACTCGGTTTGCAGCGCCTTGCCTGCATGGAAGGCAAGGGAAAGAGTGGAAGGCCGGGCAAAGCAAAGCCAGCAAGTTGTAGGCAGTGCGAGGCAAGGCAGACGTAGGCAAAGGAAGCAGAGCAAGGGTACCTTAAGAAGAACTAGACAAGGCAAGGCCAAGAGACTCGGAGTGCCTTTCCTTGGGAAGGCAAGGACATAGTGCCAGTGTTGCTGGAGCAGATGTTAAGGTACTGTGGGGAGGAATAGTCCAGCAAGACATTTCTCTTCTGGCCCCTGTGCGTGTGGGGGCAATTGTTGGACATATTCAATACTGGAGGCGGATCAGTCGCTGGATGTGTTGTATTTTGGAGGAGGGGATGCCGTTTCTTTGGAGATGGGCTTGTAGTTGCTCTCTTTGGCAAGGAAGGCAGGTTTGGATGTGCACATCAGGTACTCCTAGGGATTTTAAAGGCTTTTCCCAACAGGCAGAGCTCTCTCTGGGTTCGAGTTGTTGAGCTGTCAGTGGGAATGCAAAGGCCAAGCTCTTAAGCTATTTGTCCTGGTGCCTTCAGTGTGTGAGCAGTCCCTGGTGCCGTTGCCTTTGGATCCTGACTCTGGGAGAGGGAAGGCTTAGGATGGTACCTAGAGCGGAGAAGGAGAGTGCTGAGAACAGCGTGTGTGCTGCTAGTTTGAGGGGTGCAGGTGAAGTTGTAGGCAGCAAGATCTTCCTCAGCTGGCACTGTTTTGAGCCCTGTTTTTGCCAGATGGTTTCAAGTTGGTGGGCGGAATCTGCGAGAGGGAAAAGATTTGTATGGGCCAAAGAGGTGTGGTGTAAAGAAGAGTGTGCTCTTGGAAGGGGAAGATGAGGGCAACCTTTTTGTCCTGACACCGTTGATTTGAGTGCAGGGCCGTTTGCAAGTTGCCTCTGTCTGCCCTTGGGGTGGTTTCGAGCTGGGCCAGGTGCTTGGCCTTCTTTTGCAAGTCTGCAGCGCCATCGTGTGGTTGTTTCCATGAGCGCTGACAGTGCCCGGCAAAAAGCGCTTGGCTGGCGCGGCCCCAGTCGTGTGGAAGCAGTTGGTGGAAGAGCTCCGCTGTGCATCCTGCCTCTTGGAGACATAAAAGGATGTAACCCTGCGCGTAGGGGGGAAGCAAGACGAATCTTTTCATTGTTGGCTGAGCAGTTTCTAAGCTGCAAAAGTAAAGGCAGATTCAGCACGGCCTCTTTCTTTCAGAACCTTTTCTGTGCCATCATGAACATGCTCAACATGCCACTCGCACCCGCTGAACTGCATCAAAGGCCCTGGAGATAGGCGCTTTCCTTCAAGCTCTCTGTAGCATCGTACCCTCCACCTCTGGCGGATCCCAAAGCCCTTCCAAACATCCAGCAGCTGCACGCAGAGAACAAGTGCTAGAACAAGGCGTTGGCCTTCCTAGTCCTTTTAAAGTCTGTGAACTAGGCGAAACATTCCAGTGAGCAGCACTTTCCTTCGCAACTATATCTAGAGCATCATCACATTCTCTCCAAGTGGGTAAGTCCACCCTTGCAGCGCAGCGTTTGCAGCCACAGTTCGGACTGAGAGATAGGCCAGGTGAGAAAGCATTTCTTGACTATCCCTCTTCTCTGGAAGACTTGATACTCGCAGCGCGACCACGTCCACACACCTTCAGTGTGGCCAGGTTCAAGCAGCTAGAGCTCCCAGAGATGGGAGAGTCAGGAGAGAAGACGTTCCAAAAGTACCGTGTACTTACAGCAGCATTAAAACTGTGCACAGCAGTCTGCAGCACTGTAGACTGCGGCTTCTCCGACAGACGAGCCATCCCATTGTTGCCTCTCGCAGCCTGCTTGCTAGCTGCTCTCCTGAAGAAAAGAACTAGAAGAAAAAGCCAATGCTGGGCTGCACCTTCCCCTTGCCTTACGTAAAGCCACCTAAACTCCCCGCTGCACTCTCTACTTCCCCTCTCCTTGGAAGCGACCACTGTGTTTGCTGCATCTCGAAGCCTAAAGTTAAGCGCCAAAGTTTCCAAGGATGGTTGGAAGAAGGATAAGTAGTAGCACAAGGAAGTAGTTGTCGTTGAACTTCCTCCTTCTCAATGCTAACGTGAATTGGGCAGGCAGGCGAGTGCTAGCCACGCTCCTTTCTCAGTTTGTACGCTGCGGACACGAGTCCGGTGCTCTGCGCCTTCGTTCGGCCTCTTTAGTACCCATGTCGCTCTTTCATTCAGCCGGAGTCGAAGCGTCGTCTACTTCTCGCCCAGAGAGCACGGTGCCGGCAGCGAAATGTCCCCAGCCGACTGCTTCTGCCGACACACGCCTGGTCTATGCACTTTCCCTCGCAGCGACATACAGCAGCACTTTCGGTCTTTCTTGTCGTCCAAATGGAAAGGGAAAGATTCTCTGCTATGTCCCGCCCAGAGAACAGTTTTAGGTCAACCAGCACGCCCAGAGCTTGCCCTCGACGCGTGGAAACTTGTGTTTGCACCACATTCAAGTGGCTGCCGTCTTTCCTTTACAGCCTGCAGAGCACCGTCAGACCGCCGTGCTCTCTGCACCTGCCTTCTCAGTTCTAAGTACTACCGCGCCTCTTACAGCCTTGCAGGAAGCAAAGACACGGGTGGTCATCTCGCAGAGAAGAACGTGGAAGGACGAAAGGATGATCTTCCTTTCTCCTGCTTCTTGCCTGAATTGTGGTGCTGTATTGAAAGTCTTGGCTAGCGAAAAGCTCATCCAGCAAGTGCCTCATTCCTGACGCATCTCGCTGAGCGAGAGTTTCACGAAGAGTTTAGACTCTGGAAACAGCAAGAAAATGATTGTACGTCGAGCTGAGGAAAATCCGTGCACAGCACACTGTGGATGCGTGCAGTGTTCGCGCTGAAGAGCGCCAAAACGCAAAGCCATCGCTGGGCTTCAGTTTTGTCCAGACCGCAGAAGGCAAAGAACGAAGCAACTGGGCACCGTGTTAACGTACTCAGTGGACCGAATTTCAAATGTCCAGCCAAAAGCTGCTTCATAAGCAGATTCAGCTGAGAATGCTCTGGCTGCTTCACAAAGTAAGGCGCAGCCGTTTCCATTCATCACACTACCTGGCCAGAAGCAGTATCCTACACCTTCAATGCTGCAGCGTCCATGCAGCTGGAGCACACGCAGTAGGACGCGTCCAGATAGACGGCGTTCTTCAAGTACCCCCCTCCTCCAAGCAGCCTTGAAACTGAGCACAACACACTGCCGCTCGGGAGCTTCCTTCTCAGATAGACGTGCCGTCACGTTATTCACTCTCGCAGCTCCGTTGCCCACTTGCAGCAGCTGCTACCAAAGCAAAATGCTCCAGAAGTAAAAAGCACTGCCGGGCTGCACTTTCCCTTGCCTCACGTAAAGCACCATAAACTGTCCGCTGTGCTCTGTATTTCCATTCTCCGCCGCATCTACCACTGTTATCTCTGCATCTCGAAGCATAAAGCTCGGCACAATTCCTCCCAGGGAACGCTGGAAGAGAAATAGGCAGCAGCACAAGTAGCTGCAAGTGGAACTTTCTGTTTTAAAACGCTAACGTGAATCCGGAAACAAGCGAGTGACAGCCAATCTTCCTCTTGCAGCCTGTGCGATGCACACACCAGCTCGGTGCTCTGCCCTCATTCTTTAATGCTCTTCGTACCATGTCACGCTTTCATTCTGCCGGAGTCGAAGCGTCGTCTACTTCTCGCCCAGAGAGCACGGTGCCAGCGGAGAAAGGCTCCAGAAAAACGCTCCAGGCTGCTGATTCTTCCCAAACACACCAGGGCTATGCACTTTCCTTCGCAGCGCTAAGTAGCATCACATTCTGTTTGCGTTGGAGCCGGAATGCAAAGGGAAAGATTCTCGGTTACGTCTCACTCAGCGCCCAGTTTTAGGTCACCAAGCTTACCCGGAGCTTACCCGCGACGCGTGGAAATTGGTATTTGCACCATATTCAAGTGGTAGCTTTCTTTCCTTTACAGCCTGCAGAGCGCCGTCAGATCGCGGTGCTCTCTGCACCTGCCTTCTCCCTTCCAAGTACCACCGCGCACCTTACAGCCTTGCAGGAAGCAAAGACGTGGAGAGATGTCTCGCAGAGAAGATCGTGCAAAGACGAAAAGATGTTCTTCTTTGCTTTTCCTCGTCGCCCAGATTGTGGTGCTCTACTGAAAGCGTGGGCTAACGAATGGCTAATCTAGCATGTGCTTCCCTTCTAATGCATTTCGCTGAGCGAGAGCTGAGGAAAATCCTTGCACTGTACACTATGGATGCGTGCAGTAGACACGCAGAAGAGCGGCACAGCTCATAACCATCGCACACTCCAGCCCAGAGCTCTGGGGCTGCGTTCTTCTCAATTTCCGGCGCTGGACAGAACTGAGACATTGAGCTTTGGCTCTCTTTAGTGTGTGTACTGCACGCATCCAGAGCGCGCTGTGCACAGATTCTCCTCAGCGCTACGTGCAAGCACAGACTTTCTGCTTCGCAGAGCCCAACTGTCCGCCGAAGCTCTCGCTCAGAGAAATGTGTCAGGAGAGAAGCACTTGCTGGATTAGCCTTACACTGGCCAACAGTTCCAAAGAAGCACCATAGTCTTCTTGCGAGAAAGGATAATAAAACACATGTATTGTCCCAGCAAAGTTCTCTGTGCTAGCCGAAGCCGAGAATCTTTCCCTTAAGATTAAGACCACAACGCAGACAGCATTTTGTGCTACTTAACGCTGAGAGGGATAGCCCAGGCGTGTTTCGGCAGAGGCAGAAGCCCGGAGCGTTTCTCTGCCGGCACCGTGCTCTCAGGCGAGAAGTAGACGACGCTTCGACTCCGGCAGAATGAAAAGCGCGACATGGTACGAAGAGCATACGAATGAGGGCGCAGAGCACCGAGCTGGTGTGCGCATCGCACAGGCTGCAAGAAGAAGCGTGGCTGCCGCTCGCTTCTTTGCGGATTCACGTTAGCAGTTGAAAACAAAAGTTCCACTTGCAGCTACTTGTGCTGCTACCTATTTCTCTTCCAGCTTTCCCTGGGAAGAATTGTGCTGCGAGAGTGAATAACGTGACGGCACGTCTATCTGAGAAGGAAGCTCCCGAGCCGCAGTGTGTTGTGCTCAGTTTCAAGGCTGCTTGGAGAAGGGGGTACTTGAAGACCGCCTTCGATCTCGACGCGTCCTACTGCGTGTGCTCCAGCTGCATGGACGCTGCAGCATTGAAGGTGTAGGATACTGCTTCTGGCCAGGTAGTGTGATGAATGGAAACGGCTGCGCCTTACTTTGTGAAGCAGCCAGAGCATTCTCAGCTGAATCTGCTTATGAAGCAGCTTTTGGCTGGACATTTGAAATTCGGTCCACTGAGTACGTTAACGCGGTGCCCAGCTGCTTCGTTCTTCGCCTTCTGCCGTCTGGACAGAACTGAAGCCCAGCGATGGCTTTGAGTTTTGCCGCTCTTCAGCATGTGTACTGCACGCATCCGCAGTGTGCTGTGCAAGGATTTTCCTCAGCTCTCCCTCAGCGAAATGCATCAGGTGAGAAACACTTGCTGGATTAGCCTTTCGCTGGCCATGGCTTTCAGTACAGCACCACAATCTGGGCGACGAGGAGGAGCAAAGAAGAACATCTTTTCGTCTTTGCACGTTCTTC
This sequence comes from Aphelocoma coerulescens, assembly GCF_041296385.1. Classification (NCBI taxonomy): domain Eukaryota; kingdom Metazoa; phylum Chordata; class Aves; order Passeriformes; family Corvidae; genus Aphelocoma; species Aphelocoma coerulescens. The sequence goes on from NW_027183944.1 coordinate 26,707, forward strand.
TCTGCGAGACGACTATCCGCGTGATTGCTTCCTGCAAGGCTATATTCTGCGCAGTGGTACTTGAAAGGGAGAAGGCAGGTGCAGAGAGCACCGCGATCTGACGGCGCTCTGCAGGCTGTAAAGGAAAGAGGGCTGCCACTGGAATGTGTGCAAACACAAGTTTCCACGAGTCGCGGGCAAGCTCTGGGCGTGCTTGTTGACCTAAAACTGTTCTCTGTGCCCGACATTGCTGAGAATCTTTCCCTTTACATTTGGACGACAAGAAAAGACCGAAAGTGCTGCTGTATGTCGCTGCGAGAAAAGTGCATAGCCCTGGTGTGTTTCGGAAGGGCAGTCGGCTGGGGCATTTCTCTTCCGGCACCGTGCTCTCCGGGCGAGAAGTAGACGACGCTTCGACTCCGGCTGAATGAAAAGCGCGACATGGTACGAAGAGCATACGAATGAGGGCGCAGAGCACCGAGCTGGTGTGCGCATCGCACAGGCTGCAAGAAGAAGCGTGGCTGCCGCTCGCTTCTTTGCGGATTCACGTTAGCAGTTGAAAACAAAAGTTCCACTTGCAGCTACTTGTGCTGCTACCTATTTCTCTTCCAGCTTTCCCTGGGAAGAATTGTGCCGAGCTTTATGCTTCGAGATGCAGAGATGACAGTGGTAGATGCAGCGGAGAATGGAAATAAAGAGTGCAGCGGACAGTTTACAGTGCTTTACGTGAGGCAAAGGAAAAGGTTTGCTCAGCAGTGCTTTTTACTTCTGGAGCATTTTGCTTTGGTAGCACCTGCTGCTAGTGGGCAACGGAGCTGCGAGAGTGAATAACTTGACGGCACGTCTATCTGAGAAGGAAGCTCCCGAGCCGCAGTGTGTTGTGCTCAGTTTCAAGGCTGCTTGGAGGAGGGGGGTACTTGAAGAACGCCGTCTATCTGGACGCGTCCTACTGCGTGTGCTCCAGCTGCATGGACTCTGCAGCATTGAAGGTGTAAGAAACTTCTTCTGGCCTGATAGTGTGATAGAGTGCAACGGCTACGCCTTACTTTGTGAACCATCCAGAGCATTCTCAGCTGAATCTGCTTGTGAAGCAGCTCTTGGCTGGACATTTGAAATTCGGTCCACTGAGTACGTTAACGCGGTGCCCAGCTGCTTCGTTCTTCGCCTTCTGCCGTCTGGACAGAACTGAAGCCCAGCGATGGCTTTAAGTTTTGCCGCTCTTCAGCATGTGTACTGCACGCATCCGCAGTGTGCTGTGCAAGGATTTTCCTCAGCTCTCCCTCAGCGAAATGCATCAGGTGAGAAACACTTGCTGGATTAGCCTTTCGCTGGCCATGGCTTTCAGTACAGCACCACAATCTGGGCGACGAGGAGGAGCAAAGAAGAACATCTTTTCGTCTTTGCACGTTCTTCTCTGCGAGACGACTATCCGCGTCATTGCTTCCTGCAAGGCTATATTCTGCGCAGTGGTACTTGAAAGGGAGAAGGCAGGTGCAGAGAGCACCGCGATCTGACGGCGCTCTGCAGGCTGTAAAGGAAAGAGGGCTGCCACTGGAATGTGTGCAAACACAAGTTTCCACGAGTCGCGGGCAAGCTCTGGGCGTGCTTGTTGACCTAAAACTGTTCTCTGTGCCCGACATTGCTGAGAATCTTTCCCTTTACATTTGGACGACAAGAAAAGACCGAAAGTGCTGCTGTATGTCGCTGCGAGAAAAGTGCATAGCCCTGGTGTGTTTCGGAAGGGCAGTCGGCTGGGGCATTTCGCTGCCGGCACCGTGCTCTCCGGGCGAGAAGTAGACGACGCTTCGACTCCGGCAGAATGAAAAGCGCGACATGGTACGAAGAGCATACGAATGAGGGCGCAGAGCACCGAGCTGGTGTGCGCATCGCACAGGCTGCAAGAAGAAGCGTGGCTGCCGCTCGCTTCTTTGCGGATTCACGTTAGCAGTTGAAAACAAAAGTTCCACTTGCAGCTACTTGTGCTGCTACCTATTTCTCTTCCAGCTTTCCCTGGGAAGAATTGTGCCGAGCTTTATGCTTCGAGATGCAGAGATGACAGTGGTAGATGCAGCGGAGAATGGAAATAAAGAGTGCAGCGGACAGTTTACAGTGCTTTACGTGAGGCAAAGGAAAAGGTTTGCTCAGCAGTGCTTTTTACTTCTGGAGCATTTTGCTTTGGTAGCACCTGCTGCTAGTGGGCAACGGAGCTGCGAGAGTGAATAACTTGACGGCACGTCTATCTGAGAAGGAAGCTCCCGAGCCGCAGTGTGTTGTGCTCAGTTTCAAGGCTGCTTGGAGGAGGGGGGTACTTGAAGAACGCCGTCTATCTGGACGCGTCCTACTGCGTGTGCTCCAGCTGCATGGACTCTGCAGCATTGAAGGTGTAAGAAACTTCTTCTGGCCTGATAGTGTGATAGAGTGCAACGGCTAAACCTTACTTTGTGAACCATCCAGAGCATTCTCAGCTGAATCTGCTTGTGAAGCAGCTCTTGGCTGGACATTTGAAATTCGGTCCACTGAGTACGTTAACGCGGTGCCCAGCTGCTTCGTTCTTCGCCTTCTGCGGTCTGGACAGAACTGAAGCCCAGCGATGGCTTTGAGTTTTGCCGCTCTTCAGCATGTGTACTGCACGCATCCGCAGTGTGCTGTGCAAGGATTTTCCTCAGCTCTCCCTCAGCGAAATGCATCAGGTGAGAAACACTTGCTGGATTAGCCTTTCGCTGGCCATGGCTTTCAGTACAGCACCACAATCTGGGCGACAAGGAGGAGCAAAGAAGAACATCTTTTCGTCTTTGCACGTTCTTCTCTGGGAGACGACTATCCGCGTCATTGCTTCCTGCAAGGCTATATTCTGCGCAGTGGTACTTGAAAGGGAGAAGGCAGGTGCAGAGAGCACCGCGATCTGACGGCGCTCTGCAGGCTGTAAAGGAAAGAGGGCTGCCACTGGAATGTGTGCAAACACAAGTTTCCACGAGTCGCGGGCAAGCTCTGGGCGTGCTTGTTGACCTAAAACTGTTCTCTGTGCCCGACATAGCAGAGAATCTTTCCCTTTACATTTGGACGACAAGAAAAGACCGAAAGTGCTGCTGTATGTCGCTGCGAGAAAAGTGCATAGCCCTGGTGTGTTTCGGAAGGGCAGTCGGCTGGGGCATTTCTCTTCCGGCACCGTGCTCTCCGGGCGAGAAGTAGACGACGCTTCGACTCCGGCTGAATGAAAAGCGCGACATGGTACGAAGAGCATACGAATGAGGGCGCAGAGCACCGAGCTGGTGTGCGCATCGCACAGGCTGCAAGAAGAAGCGTGGCTGCCGCTCGCTTCTTTGCGGATTCACGTTAGCAGTTGAAAACAAAAGTTCCACTTGCAGCTACTTGTGCTGCTACCTATTTCTCTTCCAGCTTTCCCTGGGAAGAATTGTGCCGAGCTTTATGCTTCGAGATGCAGAGATGACAGTGGTAGATGCAGCGGAGAATGGAAATAAAGAGTGCAGCGGACAGTTTACAGTGCTTTACGTGAGGCAAAGGAAAAGGTTTGCTCAGCAGTGCTTTTTACTTCTGGAGCATTTTGCTTTGGTAGCACCTGCTGCTAGTGGGCAACGGAGCTGCGAGAGTGAATAACGTGACGGCACGTCTATCTGAGAAGGAAGCTCCCGAGCCGCAGTGTGTTGTGCTCAGTTTCAAGGCTGCTTGGAGGAGGGGGGTACTTGAAGAACGCCGTCTATCTGGACGCGTCCTACTGCGTGTGCTCCAGCTGCATGGACTCTGCAGCATTGAAGGTGTAAGAAACTTCTTCTGGCCAGGTAGTGTGATAGAGTGCAACGGCTACGCCTTACTTTGTGAACCATCCAGAGCATTCTCAGCTGAATCTGCTTGTGAAGCAGCTCTTGGCTGGACATTTGAAATTCGGTCCACTGAGTACGTTAACGCGGTGCCCAGCTGCTTCGTTCTTCGCCTTCTGCCGTCTGGACAGAACTGAAGCCCAGCGATTGCTTTTAGCTGTGGCTCTCTTCAGCATGTGTACTGCACGCATCCGCAGTGTGCTGTGCAAGGATTTTCCTCAGCTCTCCCTCAGCGAAATGCATCAGGTGAGAAACACTTGCTGGATTAGCCTTTCGCTGGCCAAGGCTTTTAATACAGCACCACAATATGGGCGACGAGGAGAAAGGAAGAACATCTTTTCGTCCTGGCACGTTCTTCTGAGCGACATGACTATCCGCGTGTTTGCTTCCTGCAAAGCTGTATTGTGCGCGGCGGTATTGGAACTGAGAAGGCATGTGCAGAGAGCACCGGGATCTGACGGCGTTCTGCAGCCTGTAAAGGAAAGACGGCTACCACTTGAATGTGGTGCAAACACAAGTTTCCACGCGTCGAGGGCAAGCTCTGGGCGTGCTGGTTGACCTAAAACTGTTCTCTGGGCGGGACATAGCAGAGAATCTTTCCCTTTCCATTTGGACGACAAGAAAGACCGAAAGTGCTGCTGTATGTCGCTGCGAGGGAAAGTGCATAGACCAGGCGTGTGCGGCAGAAGCAGTCGGCTGGGGACATTTCGCTGCCGGCACCGTGCTCTCTGGGCGAGAAGTAGACGACGCTTCGACTCCGGCTGAATGAAAGAGCGACATGGGTACTAAAGAGGCCGAACGAAGGCGCAGAGCACCGGACTCGTGTCCGCAGCGTACAAACTGAGAAAGGAGCGTGGCTAGCACTCGCCTGCCTGCCCAATTCACGTTAGCATTGAGAAGGAGGAAGTTCAACGACAACTACTTCCTTGTGCTACTACTTATCCCTCTTCCAACCATCCCCAAAACCACTGGCGCTTAACTTTAGGCTTCGAGATGCAGCAAACACAGTGGTCGCTTCCAAGGAGAGGGGAAGTAGAGAGTGCAGCGGGGAGTTTAGGTGGCTTTACGTAAGGCAAGGGGAAGGTGCAGCCCAGCATTGGCTTTTTCTTCTAGTTCTTTTCTTCAGGAGAGCAGCTAGCAAGGAGGCTGCGAGAGGCAACAATGGGATGGCTCGTCTGTCGGAGAAGCCGCAGTCTACAGTGCTGCAGACTGCTGTGCACAGTTTTAATGCTGCTGTAAGTACACGGTACTTTTGGAACGTCTTCTCTCCTGACTCTCCCATCTCTGGGAGCTCTAGCTGCTTGAACCTGGCCACACTGAAGGTGTGTGGACGTGGTCGCGCTGCGAGTATCAAGTCTTCCAGAGAAGAGGGATAGTCAAGAAATGCTTTCTAACCTGGCCTATCTCTCAGTCCGAACTGTGGCTGCAAACGCTGCGCTGCAAGGGTGGACTTACCCACTTGGAGAGAATGTGATGATGCTCTATAGTTGCGAAGGAAAGTGCTGCTCACTGGAATGTTTCGCCTAGTTCACAGACTTTAAAAGGACTAGGAAGGCCAACGCCTTGTTTTAGCACTTGTTCTCTGCGTGCAGCTGCTGGATGTTTGGAAGGGCTTTGGGATCCGCCAGAGGTGGAGGGTAGGATGCTACAGAGAGCTTGAAGGAAAGTGCCTATCTCCAGGGCCTTTGATGCAGTTCAGCGGGTGCGAGTGGCATGTTGAGCATGTTCATGATGGCACAGAAAAGGTTCTGAAAGAAAGAGGCCGTGCTGAAACTGCCTTTACTTTTGCCGCGTAGAAACTGCTCAGCCAACAATGAAAAGATTCGTCTTGCTTCCCCCCTACGCGCAGGGTTACATCCTTTTATGTCTCCAAGAGGCAGGATGCACAGCGGAGCTCTTCCACCAACTGCTTCCACACGACTGGGGCCGCGCCAGCCAAGAGCTTTTTGCCGGGCACTGTCAGCGCTCATGGAAATAACCACACGACGGCGCTGCAGACTTGCAAAAGAAGGCCAAGCACCTGGCCCAGCTCGAAACCACCCCAAGGGCAGACAGAGGCAACTTGCAAACGGCCCTGCACTCAAATCAACGGTGTCAGGACAAAAAGGTTGCCCTCATCTTCCCCTTCCAAGAGCACACTCTTCTTTACACCACACCTCTTTGGCCCAAACAAATCTTTTCCCTCTCGCAGATTCCGCCCACCAACTTGAAACCATCTGGCAAAAACAGGGCTCAAAACAGTGCCAGCTGAGGAAGATCTTGCTGCCTACAACTTCACCTGCACCCCTCAAACTAGCAGCACACACGCTGTTCTCAGCACTCTCCTTCTCAGCTCTAGGTACCATCCTAAGCCTTCCCTCTCCCAGAGTCAGGATCCAAAGGCAACGGCACCAGGGACTGCTCACACACTGAAGGCACCAGGACAAATAGCTTAAGAGCTTGGCCTTTGCATTCCCACTGACAGCTCAACAGCTCGAACCCAGAGAGAGCTCTGCCTGTTGGGAAAAGCCTTTAAAATCCCTAGGAGTACCTGATGTGCACATCCAAACCTGCCTTCCTTGCCAAAGAGAGCAACTACAAGCCCATCTCCAAAGAAACGGCATCCCCTCCTCCAAAATACAACACATCCAGCGACTGATCCGCCTCCAGTATTGAATATGTCCAACAATTGCCCCTACACGCACAGGGGCCAGAAGAGAAATGTCTTGCTGGACTATTCCTCCCCACAGTACCTTAACATCTGCTCCAGCAACACTGGCACTATGTCCTTGCCTTCCCAAGGAAAGGCACTCCGAGTCTCTTGGCCTTTCCTTGTCTAGTTCTTCTTAAGCTACCCTTGCTCTGCTTCCTTTGCCTACGTCTGCCTTGCCTCGCACTGCCTACAACTTGCTGGCTTTGCTTTGCCCGGCCTACCACTCTTTCCCTTGCCTTCCATGCAGGCAAGGCGCTGCAAACCGAGTGCAGGCAATTGTGGGCAAGTCAAGGGAGAGGTAGGCAAGGCCAGAGCAGTGAGGGGAAAGCAAATGGACTGGTAGGCAAGAGAAGGCCCAGAAGTTAGAGGCAAGGCTGGCTGTAGGAAGGAAGGGCCACTGATGGGAAGGCCAGGCAGAAACAGGAAGGGCTCAGCAAGCCAAGGCCCTGGAGGAAAACAGTAGGCAGGTCATGTGCTGGGCATGGCCGTGCAAAGGAATGCAAGGCTCCAGAGGGCTAGCAGGGCAAGGCAAGGCAACTGTTGTGTTGCCAAGGCAAGGCCAGGCAAGGCAGGTGAGAAGTACATTCAAGGACTGCTGGTACACAAAAGTGGCCAGGACCAAGTGCTCTGTGTGGCCTTGATCCCGCGTGGGTCATCTCTCCTCTGTACCTAAAAGACTTGAGCTACCTGCTTTCCCTTGTATGCAAAAGAACTCTCTTTCTGGTCCCCGAGCTCAAGGGCAAAATGTGAATTGCCCCTCCAAGGTTCAAGACATGCAAGGATTGCTCCCAGACAAAGGCTGCCCACAGAGATGAGTGTGGCAACATGCGTCCTCCCCTGGTCTTCCTCTCATGGGATCCTGAAACACCGGAGATGCTTGAGAGCTTTGAGATTCCTCGGAGGAGCAGAAAGGGCAGGGCAAGGCCCAGAAATGTCATTGAAAAGGGGTGTTGAATTCCAGGTGGGGGAGGGGTGAGCAAGGTCATGCAAGGCAAGGGAGGGGTTCAAGGGCAAGGCAAGGCAAGTGGTGGCTTTGCGAGGCGAGGCAAGGCAATGAGGGTCCTAGAAGGAAAAGGAAAGGTGAGGCCAGACCTAGACGAATGTGAAAGGAAGTCAGGTGGGGGATGGGTGAGCAAGTCAGTGCAAGGCAGGGGAGAAAAGGCAGGTTGAGGGAAGGCTACAGAGGGGGCAGCAAGGAAATGCAAGGCATGGGGAAGCATGCGAGGAGTGGGTGCTGCCAGCCGGTGGGGATGGCAGGGGCGGGGCCACTGCAAGTAGCATGGTGGGGATGTGGAGGGGGTGTTAGTATGCGGGAGGTGTGTGTGTGTGTGTGTGTGTGTGTGCAGTGGAGTGCAGGGTAAGTGCAGGTGTGTGTGTGTGTATACGGGGGTTTTGTGCCAGGTGCTGTGCCGGGGAGAGCCGTTCCACCGCAAGGAAGGTGTGGGCGTGAAAGGAGTAAGATAGATGTGTCTTTACAAAGAGACCGTGTGAATCTCTCCTTAGACAAGGCTAGGAATTTACAGGGGGGGAAGTAACAGAAGAAAGTATTCGTTCTAGAAACTGTTACTAATCAAC
>NW_027183945.1:0-34770 GCF_041296385.1 Aphelocoma coerulescens
CTATAGGTGCCATGATTGAATGAGCCTTTTCTTGAATCAATGTTATGATTTCTGCCAGATTTGGGACGGCTGCTGTAAGAGGGTCTGCGTTGGCATTTAGCCTGCGAAAATCTATTGTCAGCCTCCACTTCCCATTAGGCTTTCGTACTGGCCACACCAGAGAATTGAAAGGAGAATGAGTATGAACTATTCCTCCTTGTTCTCGCAGCTCCTGTATCACTGGCTTGATACCCTCTTTGGCACCCAGGGGAGGGGGTATTGTTTCACATCAGTTACTTTGCTGAATGGTAGGGAGGGCTTTGCTTTAGGGCTTTGCCACCAATGGGGAGCCGCGGGACGGGCGGGGCTCGGCGGGGATTGAGCGGGGCCGCGGGGCGGGGGCGGGGCCCGGAGGGGCCGGGGCCGCTGAGGGGCCGCGGGTGCGGCAGAGCGGGAGCGGCGGCGGCGGGGCGGGCGCGGGCAGCGGGCTGCGGTGGGGGAGTGACCCCCGGCGAGGGAGTGACCGAGCCCCGGCGGGGGACTGACAGAGCCCCGGTGAGGGAGTGACCGGCCCCCGGCGGGGGACTGACAGAGCCCCGGGGAGGAGCGGCCCCGGGCGTGTGGGTGGGTGCGTTCCTTCCTTGCCGGGGGTGGGATCGGGCCTGGAAGGAAGCCAGCCGCGTGGGCAAAGGAGAGCGGCGAGCCGCCTTCCCGTCACATGGCTTCTGCAAAGAAGCCTAGGGACTACTAGAGGGAGTGGCCTTCAAATGAGACAGTGGGGATTGGGATGACAGATTAACGTTGTTTTTTCGCTGTTGGGGTGGTCAGGCGTTGGCACAGGTTGCCCAGGGAGGTGGTGGTTGCAGAGGGTACGGTCAGGCTCAGTCAATGTGCAGAGAATGGATCAGGGTGGCGGCCATGAGGGAAGTCAGTGCGTAGTTCAGACTATAGGATGGTGATCTTTACCGTAAGAAGTGTTTGATCATGTGATTGATGGAGGCAGACAAAGAGGTTTAATCAAATTAGAGAATTTATTAATTACAGCAAGCAAGGCATAAGCAAAATCAGCGCTGGGCGACAGGGGAGTCCCCGCTCCACCGAATTGCCGCAGGGGTTTGCAAATTTCAGTCCTTCTTTTATGCAGGATCGTTTCCTGTTAACTCTTCTTTAAGGGAGTACTCTGCGCATGTGTGAACTTGTTGCTAGGGGGTCGTTTTTTGCCTTCTGGTGGTCGATGGCTGAAGGCTAGTAGTCTTCTTCAAGTGCCCTCTGGGTGACCTTTTCCATATTTGGTCAGTTAGTATCCCCTGCTTTTCTTCCTGGAGCTTAAACAATAGTACACTTACAGCACTTACAACCTTTACATATAGATTTGTTAAGACATTTCCTGTTATGTACGTTGTGGCCTGTGTCAGCTCTTTTCAATGAACAAAATACCCTCATTTATTACAATCCCCCCTTTTTCTCTTGTTCATTTTTGTTCATTGAATCTTTTTAGCTCCTGTTTAGCTAATTCTAACATTTCTTCTTCATGATTTTCTGATATCTGCTGGTATTTAGCCCTAAGGAGCATTAAATGTGCTACTTCTAAGCGCCCTTTTACTATGGAGATCAACTTATTAAGTATACACGGCCCAAATGTGAGTCCTAGGACTAACAGAATTAGAGGCCCTGCGATGGTAGATAACAAAGTGGTTAACCAGGGTGAATGGTTAAACCAGGATTCATACCAGCTCTGTTGTGCCTCTCTTTCTCTTTTCCGTTGTTCTAGCCGTTTTCTTAGTTCAGTCATGGTGTCTATCACTACCCCAGTGTGGTCTGCGTAGACACAGCATTCTTCTTTGAGTGCTACACACAGTCCTCCCTGCTGAAGGAATAATAAGTCTAAACCCCTCCTATTTTGTAGGACTACTTCTGATAGAGATCTTACTGATTTTACTAGGCCATCAATTGCTTGTTCTATTCGGCTTAGATCTTCATCTACTGAGACCCTTAGTGCTCTTAACTCTTTTTGCTGGGTGACTAAGGATGCTATTCCAGTTCCTGCCCCAACTCCTCCTATAGTGAGAAGGGTTGCTATGGTTAATGCAGTAAAAGGTTCTCTTTTTACTAGGTGATGATCTGCTGTGGTGTGTTGTTGGTACATGTATTCACTAGGATGATACGTGATTCGAGGTATGATGGACACTTGAATACAATAATCGTGGGTGTAATTAAATAGTTTGAGTGAAAGGCAGGGTGTGATTCTTATATTGTTACACACCCATTTAGTATTTGCGGCTGGGAGCAACCAATCTGCAGGTTTTTCATCTTCTTTAGGTGATATCTTTACCTCACACAAATGTTCTTTATGTTTTGGAATGTTTCCTATACATCTTCCTTTCTCAGTTACTTGAGACAAAGTCAGTCCTTGAATTGATTCTTTTCTCTGTTTCCAAAGACATTGTGCTGGGTTTGTGCCGTTAATTCTTCTAGCCTTTGCAGTCACACCTATTCCTTCATAAAAAGGCGGCCTGATGTTGTAACATAACCAGCATTCCTTAGTTAGCTCTGGATTGGTCTTATTTATTACACCATAACTAGCTTGCATGATCTTCCATAGAGCACTATATTCTAAATTTGTTTTAACATCAGTTGGATTCTCGCTCTGGGGAGTAATTGTTATACTACCAACTTGCTGAGTTTTGTTTATATTGCCTATTTCCTCTAGTTCCCCTAGACCCTGGTTTGGTCCAACTAGTTCTGGATCAGGGGGTGCGTGTTCTTTCTTAATCATTATTAGGTTTCCTCTATCTTTCTCGGGTTCCCAGTGTCTGATTCCCCAGATTTTCCCCAGTAACCAATCCGGATTAGTGGGTTGCATTATATTTATATATATAAAGGAACAGGTCCCCATATATGTCGTCTCTCCAGAAGGTCCTCTTCGTGGCTTAGTGCACCCTACGGGCCCGAACCCAGCTTTCAGAAATTTGTCTGGTCCCCCTCCCGGGATCCAGTCGGAGGCTATTGTCTCACACCCCCAATATCCACAGAAATATTCTCCTGGATAATTACAGTATGATTTCCCTCGATTAGCGGTTGGACACATATAAAATCCTGTTAGGTTTAGTTCTTTTCCACAGTGTTCAATAGCTGTTAGATCACATAATCCCGCTCGAAAACTTGGTGCCCCTACAGTGGTATTTGTTTGTAGTATCCTATTATCACTTAACCTAACTAATGACCGTTTAAAGGGTTCGTGTGGAAAGTGTGTCTCTTCTAAAGTCTCAACCCCGTTCAATTTAATTAAGCAAAGCATGATTAGTAGAAAAATACTACGCTAGGCTAAATGGTGGAGTCGATTTGTGGTAATAGTTATTTGGTTACTATAGTTTGGTGGTGTCTTTCCCCCTTTCACATGTCGTGGGTCACACTGAGGCTTTCTAGTCCCACTCCTGAGGCAGTTCTGCAAGCATTGCTCTAGTATCCCAATACAGGGGTTCTTTCCTCCACAGCTTTTTACTCCTCTGCCTCGCTTGTCGACCCGGTTGCTTCAGGCCACGAGGGGTACTATCTTCTCGGCAGCAGGAGTATTCTTCAGGAGGTCCTTGGGATCGAGCCTGTCGGGTTTCTTGCCTCTTAATGTAGGAGTTCCAATTACGGTTCTTAACTTCTGGAGTGTTACACTGGACTCCCCTCAGGCGTTTGCGACAAATGCTGTCACAGATGTCAGCTACAAAGGGGGCCGGTAAGTTAAAGTTGTAACAATAATAATGGGGATTAATTCCCTTAAATACTATTTCCCACCATTCACTTGACCCCTTTTTTAGAATTCCTCGTGATACTGCATGTGCTAGAGCCCAATTAGTAAATTGACCTTGAAGCTTCCGGCAGGGGATGCAAACTCCTCTGGGGGGAGTTCCCCTTTCACAATGACTCCACCACTTTTCCCTGCATACTATACATATATAACAAACAAAAGGATAACATCTACAATTAGAATTCCCACACCTTATTCTAACATCATTTTTAAAAATTAGTCCTTCATCTGTATACAGAGGATTGGGTAAATACTCGATTTTGTATTTGCTCATTTACAGTCTTTTCTTTGAATTTTCAATTTTAAGTCTCCAGGAGGACTGGTTACTTGCCACTGGGGGGATGGCTTTTCCACAGGTCCTTTAATTCTGCTTGCATGCGTCCATTCTCTTTCAGCTGTTCTTATTGCTGTTTTTGTAGTAAGTAGAACAAGATAAGGTCCCTCCCATTGTGGGGTTAATGAGGTTTCTTTCCATGATTTGATTAATACCCAATTTCCTGGTTGAATTTGATGTAGTTTAAGTTCTAGCGGGGGCCTTTGAGTTATCATGCCCTTTTTCCATAATTCTTCTCTATATCTCATTAAGGTAATAATGTAATGATTCATGTTTTGGTCTCTTAGATTTGGGTGATCTTGAGGTTCCCCCACATTATAAGGCATTCCATACAGCATCTCAAAAGGGGAGATTCCCATGTCAGATCTTGGTTGAGTCCGTATGTTTAACAAAGCTAATGGTAGACATTTCACCCATGACAACTTGGTTTCAAGCATAAGCTTTGTCAATTGCTTCTTTATTTCTCCATTCATTCTTTCTACTCGTCCTGAACTTTGGGGATGCCAGGGGGTATGATATTTCCACTTTATTCCCATAATTCCCATTACTTCTTTGATGATTTTAGATACAAAGTGGGGTCCTCGGTCGGAGTCAATAGTCTCAATTATTCCATATCTAGGGATAATATTTTCTAATAGAACTTTGACCACTGTCTGTGCTGTTGCCCTTGCTGTGGGAAATGCTTCGACAAAATGCGTTAGATGGTCTACTATAACTAATAAGTATTTACTTCTTCTTACTTTGGGCAATTCGGTGAAATCTAGTTGTATGTTAGCAAAGGGCCTGTGTGCTAGTGGTCTCCCTCCCAATGGGCGTTCTCTTAAATAAGCCTTATTCACTTTAAGGCAAGTTATGCAGCCTTTAACAATTTGTTTTGCCAAATTATATATTCCAATACACATATACTTAGCGGCAAACTGGTCTGCTAGTGCTTGTGTTCCCCAATGAGTTTGGCTATGTATCCTTTGTAAAATTTCCACTGCTATTGATTTAGGTAGTGCTACTCTTCCATCTGGGAGTTTCCATTCTCCTTCTGAATTTTCTTTTAGCCCCATTTGTGATAGTTTCTCTTTTTCTTGTTCTGTAAAACTATAAATGCACCTAGTTTTATTGGGGAATTTCTCCTTTGGTTGGTTCTTATCCTGAACTTGTCGTATAACCAAAAGTGCTGCCCTTTTTGCTTCTTGGTCTGCTGCGTTATTACCTCTACTTCTAAAATCTATTCCTTTCTGGTGACCTCTGAGATGTACTACAGCAATTCTTCTAGGCTCCCATAAGGCCTGGAGTAGCTGTCTTATTAGCTCCTGATGGACTAAGTCTTTCCCTTGAGAGTTTATTAACCCTCGTTCTTCCCATATTTTCCCAAATGTATGTACCACTCCATATGCATATTTGGAGTCTGTATATATTGTCCCTGTTTTATTTTTCAGCAATCTCAGAGCTCGTAAGACTGCATACAATTCACAAGCTTGAGCTGACCAGGATCTACTTAGAGGTCCTGACTCTAAGACTTCTGACCCTTCCTCTTTAATGATTGCATAGCCAGATACTCTCTTTCCCTCTATTACCCGAGATGATCCGTCTACAAACAGCCTCTCCCCTTCTTCTAATTCTTCTTCTTCTAAGTCCGGTCGGATTTTGGTTTGTTCTTTTATAGTTAACATGCAATCATGGGCTAATTTATTCTCATTTGGTTCTCCGTATAAGAACTGGGCCGGATTTTGTAGTGTAGTGACCTCTAGTGTTAGCTTTGGGGAATCTAATAAGATCCCTTCATACTTTAAAAGTCTCGAATCTGTTATCCATTTTTCAGCTTTTTGTTGCAATATTCCCCTAATGTTATGTGGAGATAATACCTTGAGTTCCCCATTAAAAGTTATTTTACGTGCTTCTTCTACTAAGAGAGCACAGGCTACCACTGCTTGTAGGCATGTAGGCCATCCCTTGCTTACTGGATCTAATAGCTTTGACAAGTATCCTACCGGTTTCTTTCTCCTAGCCCAATCTTGAGTTAATACTCCATATGCTGTCCCATTTTCAATGTTTACAAATAGATAAAATGGTCTTTTTAAATCAGGTAAACTTAGTACTGGAGCATTAATTAAATCCTGTTGCAGTTGTTCTAAATTCCTCTCATCCTCTCTGCTCCATTTCAATAACCCGTCATGACTGAGCTTGTTATACAGAAATTTGACCTTGGTACTATAATTATCAATCCATTGTCTACAGTAGCCTACTAATCCTAGCAATTGCCTTACTTGTCTCTTGCTCCTTGGTGGCGGGAGTGAGAGGATTCCTTTCACTCTTTCGGGGTCTATTTTCTTCTCTCCTTTACTCAAATAATGGCCTAAATATTTTACTTCTTCTTCTACAAACTGTAATTTTGCCTTTGATACTTTTAGTCTCTTCAAGCTTAGAAAGTTTAACAGTTTAATGCTCTCCTCTCGAACTTCTTCTTCTTTTCTTCCTGCAATCAGGAGGTCATCCACATACTGAATCAAAGTAATGTTTTCTCTTGTTTGATATTCTTGGAGGATTTGTTCTAATGCTTGTCCAAATAAATTTGGTGATTCTGTGAACCCTTGTGGCAGCACGGTCCACCGCAACTGTTGTCACCTATGAGTATCTGGGTCCTCCCATTCAAAGGCAAAATAATCTCTACTATTTTCGTCTAAGGGGCAGGCCCAAAATGCATCTTTTAGATCAATTACACTATACCAGTGATTTTCTGGCCCTAGTCTACTTAATAGGGTGTATGGGTTAGCAACCACCGGGAACCGGGCCACTGTCCTCTTATTAATTTCTCTTAAATCATGCACTAATCGATAGGATCCATCTGGTTTCTTTACTGGTAAAATGGGTGTATTAAAAGGGGACATACAGGGCTCTAGGAGTCCCTTGCTTATTAGTCTGTCTATTTCAGGCTTTAGTCCTCGTTTCCCTTCTGGGGATATGGGATACTGCTTGATCCTTATTGGAATTTCTGGATCTTTTATGGTTACGGAGAAGGGCGGAATGTTCAGTTGGCCCACACTGTCAGGTGTGTACCATACCTCAGGGTTAATCTCCTTTTCATCCTCTACTCTAAGGGGGCATAGTTTGATTCTCAATTCTTTATTAATTACCTCTAGGTTTATTTCCAATTCTACTATGAGATCTCTACCCATGAGGTTATACTCTGCTTCTGGTGCCAACAAAAGGCTTCCTATTCCTATTTTTGATTCGGTTTCTATTAGGACATCTTTAATAACAGGGACCTCAAAAGGTTCACCCTTGGCACCCACTACAAGGGCAGTGTCTCGGGAGACTTTACACCCAGATGGTAAAACTTGGATAGTTGATCTTTCTGCTCCCGTATCTACCAGGAATTCAAATTCCTGGCATTGGGGACCGACTTTTATTTTTATCAAGGGCTCTGGATGTTTCTTGGTCCCCAAGTAAGTAGAGCCCCTGACCCCTCTAATCTTCTTTAAACATCTTTTCATCTCTTATCCTCTTTCTGCAATCCCTTCTGATGTGTCCCTTCTCCCCACAATAAAAACATACGACTGCTTCCCTCCTTTCTACCCTCTGATTTCCCTCTGTGTTCCTAGGGGCCTTTCTGGGCATCTGCCCCATTCGGCGGGGAGAGTCTTGTTTTCTGCTTTCCCTTACTGCTGCCACCATCATTCTGACTTGTCTCTTGTGATTCTCTTCATCCCTCCTGACATATACTTTCTGTGCTTCTCTCAACAATTCATCTAATCCTCTCTCCTGCCAATTTTCTAGTTTTTCTAGCTTCTTCCTGATGTCATCCCATGATTTGGCTACAAATTGAGTTTTCAGAAGTGCCTGACCCAACTGTGTATCTGGGTCCAGGCCTGAATACAGCTGTAGATTCTTTCTTACTCTTTCTAGCCAATCTGTTGGAGTTTCCTCCTTTCTCTGCCTCTCATTAAAGGCCTTATTTATGTTTTGTCCTTTTGGTACTGCCTCTCGGACCCCTTGTATAACTATTGTCCTTAAGTTCTGCATATGAGTTCTGTGTGCTGGATCCTGATGATCCCAATTAGGGTTTTGTAAAGGCCATTTGATATCTGCCTGTGGGCCCTGAGCATGTTGGGCATCCCAAATTCGCATTCCCGCTCGCCTAATCATGTTCTTTTCTTCTGCAGTAAAAAGAATATTTAGAATTGACTGCAGCTCATCCCAGGTGTATATATTAGGGCCTAAAAATTGATCTAGCTTCTCTGCAACTCCCAGGGGGTCTTCTAATAGGTTCCCCATTTCCTTCTTAAAGTCCCGCACATCTCCAGAGCTAAGGGGAACTGAAATAAAGCCAATTCCTGGTTGGGGTCCCCCCATAGGCATTTCTCTTAATGGATAAAGGTTATGACGTCTAGCTCTGCTCCTTGTCATTGGTCCCTCCCGTTCAGGTTCAGGATTCCCTTCTTCTTCCTCTAGGGGCTGCTCAGGGAGTGGGAGTGGGGGTGCCTGTGGGGCCTGCGGAGGTATATAGGGGGGTGGAATCATCGGAACTTCCTCTTTCTTTTTATCTTTTCTTCTTGCCCCTGAGTCTTCAGATTTTTCCTTTAAAGTAAACAGGAGTACCCCAGGGGTCTCTATCCATATTTTTGCATATTCACTCTCTTCTCGACTAAAAGGAGTTTTGGTTTTTACCCATAAATTCAAATCCTGTCTCACCCAGTCCTCGTAGGACCCAAATATAGGCCAAAATACGTTTCGTGATATCTGCTTTCCTCCCCAGACCTCTATGCAATAATAAATCATCTTGGCCTTATCTTTATTCTGTGTACTCGAATAATGCCTTCAATTATTCAATAAAAGCCCTAACGGACTATCCTCAGGTACTGGGGGAAACCTTATGGAACTAGAGGGCTTGCTTTTCCCCTGTCCCATCCTCTGGAGTGCCTTCAGGCGTTCTGTGTGTGGAATCACTCGCTTCCCCTGGTTCGTGGCCCACGCCCTCGCGGGCAATGGGAGCCGCACTACTGAGGGTCCACACTCGCTTGGGGAGTCTGGCTGCCGGCCCCCCTCTCACACACCACACTCGCCACACTCCAGGATACCCGACCTCGACCGAATGGATCCCTTTTCCGCAAATACTCACGCTTCCAGCGTCTTCGTCCGGACCTCTGTGCACAAAGTTTATGGGGTCGACCGGTTCCCTTTGCTTAATGCCTTGAGTTTAGGTTCGTCGGTGGGAGCGAGGTAAAGACTGAAGATACCGAGGCCACCAGAGGTGGGGCGCCTCCCCGATATCTCTGTCTTACCGTACCATTCCCATCCGAGTCACGGCACCAAATTGTGATTGATGGAGGCAGACAAAGAGGTTTAATCAAATTAGAGAATTTATTAATTACAGCAAGCAAGGCATAAGCAAAATCAGCGCTGGGCGACAGGGGAGTCCCCGCTCCACCGAATTGCTGCAGGGGTTTGCAAATTTCAGTCCTTCTTTTATGCAGGATCGTTTCCTGTTAACTCTTCTTTAAGGGAGTACTCTGCGCATGTGTGAACTTGTTGCTAGGGGGTCGTTTTTTGCCTTCTGGTGGTCGATGGCTGAAGGCTAGTAGTCTTCTTCAAGTGCCCTCTGGGTGACCTTTTCCATATTTGGTCAGTTAGTATCCCCTGCTTTTCTTCCTGGAGCTTAAACAATAGTACACTTACAGCACTTACAACCTTTACATATAGATTTGTTAAGACATTTCCTGTTATGTACATTGTGGCCTGTGTCAGCTCTTTTCAATGAACAAAATACCCTCATTTATTACAATCAGAGCGAAAGAAAGCTGTAGTGCATGTTGCACAGAGAGAATCAGGTGTTGCCGAGTAAGTCACTCTCCATTCCCACTGATTTTTGCTGGGATGGGATTCTATCTTGTTTTCTGTGGCGTAAATGACATATATGGAGCAAGGAGTCTGGGCAAAAGCATCCAATTGACAAGGTGCAGTACAGGTAATGTTATAGCAGTAGCAATTTGTCAAATTAAGAATGGCAGTTAAGTTTACAGGATTTTATTTCCAGAGGTTTATGAGAATGTGGTGAAACTTGTTTTTTCCTTTTGCCTGTATGTGTAAGTAATGAGCTGTATATTATCTATGCATCTTAAAAGAAATTTCCAGTTAGCAGGAAGTTTAAGGGATTACTTTGATATCATTGCAGTGCTCCAAGCAGTGTCCCACTAATGTCACCCTTGAAAACTGGAATGTGAAGGACCAACAGCTTGCTCATCTTCATGCCTGGGTCCCTTTGTTGCATGCATGGCAGTGCTGTTAAATTTGTTTCTTCCAGAATTAAAAAAAAAAAAAAAAATTGGAGGATTGTTGGGGGTGTGTATTGGATTAACTTTTGTCCTGATATTTCCTATTTATTGCTACTCTGTGGTCAATGTCACCGCTCAAGTTTGAAGATCCCCTCTCAAATCTCTGTAGTATGCTGGGAATTTCAAATATAGAAGTGTCAATATTTGCAAAAGATTGGGTTAACTAAAATCGAATGGGAAAACACAGCCAAAGCTTCCGGTAATTACTTGGAGCAGTAACCAAGTTGTTTGGTTGGATGATTGTAGGAAGAAAAGTTACAAATGCTCCCTTGAGGAGGGCACAAGAGGCTGAGCAACTCCCAGACTGCCTTAGATCTGCCTAAGGAAAAGAATCCATGCCAGTGCTGTGGTGTATAACCATTGTGGATTGTCAGCATTCCATTTCCGGATGGAATGGAGTGGGGAGAGGGGAACTTGCAATACCTCTGGGAAGGGAGGATGCCTTCCCACCTGGGAAAGCTCTGTCACAAATGGCATTTCTGAGCTCAGGGCTCCATCTCTGCAGCATAAGGGTGGTTGCAAAGGAATGGGATTGCTCGGTTCCAGTTTCACTCTGACCGTGAGAATGTCAACAGGAGAATGTGCTGTTGCCTCGTGGTGGCAGCCAAACTATTTGCTGCTCTTCCTTAGCAGTCTGAGGTTCTGATCATGTGTTAACCGAGAGCTGCACTGCCTCAATTGGTTCTATTCAATAATGCAGAGCCTTCACTCAAGGTTAGAAGTGATGTGCAGTTGAAGATAAAACTGTAATAGCATCTTTTTTCTGCTTTATTTCCTACAGGGTAAAGTCTCAATGTGTGTATCAAATCAAAAGCTGGCTTTACTTTTAGATGATGGATACAGATCTATGTTATGGCTAGTGGGCAGGTAATGAAACTATTTATTTTAAATGATGCTATCCAAACTTGAAAAATATATTTTCCATTAAAAATGCAAAAAATTTTTGCCGTCTGAGGAAATGTAAAACGTGTGTTTTATCATCTTCCTGTAGTATAAATCAAACCAACAAAAACTATCTAGTAAGTGTCTGTTGCACCAGCTACATCTCTATAAAGTAGCCTGGAAAGATTGGAGAATCAGTACAAGAATAAACCAAAGGAAAGTCTTCTGAGAAGAGGGAGTGAAAACAGGAAACAATGAGTTCCGAAGGGAAAAGTATAAAAGAGAGAAACAATTGCCAATGTTTTTGCAAAAATAAAAGAAGGACAAAGATGTGTGGTTACATCTTGTAGCTAGAGGATCTTGAGAATTGTATTGTATATTTTAAAATTCTAATCTGGACAGAGACAATGTGTAATCCAGGTTATGAACTAATAAGAGTTGTAAGAGTTATGAGGCATAGTCACGATAAAAGTTGTGAGAATGAGCTGAAACAAACTCTGTGTCCACTGTAAAAGAGTTCCAGAAGAGATGATGAACTCATGGCTGGCATAGAGCAGTCGAGTTACGAAGCCTTTCTTGTTTCAGCAGGATAGAGAAAAGAGGAGGCCTCCAGTAAGGCGCTCCCAGAAGCCAGAGGCAGAGCAGCGATTGTCCTGGAGCTGCCAGTTCCCTGACCAAGGTTCCAAGAAGGATGGGGCGGTACCAGAGGAGAAGACTTTGGGTGTGGTGCTGGACAAAAGCCTCCAGCAGCAAAGGCAGATGTACCCATCTGCAGGGCACTTAGAGCCATCAGCAATGGAGAAGAAGGATGAGGATGAATTGCACAGGTCGGATCCTCCTGGCAGGAGATTTGACCATAGCCAGTACCCTGTGAGAGCTGCAGGACTGGAGACAGAGGAAGCCCTTTGGACAGGACTGGCTGCTCCCTCAGAGCCGCAGCTCTCAGCAGAAGCGGCTCATTGCTGAGGATGCACCTGGCCAGGAAGAGGCTTGCAGAGGAGTAGGAGTCCAGCTCATTGCAGTCAGGGAATGGCTGAGGGATGTTTGCCAGCAGCAACTTTGCTGGAGGTGCCAGTTCCAGTCCGTGACTTGCAGGATGCTGTGGCGCTGCCATAGGAGAAGGCCTTTGGCCAACTCCATGGTGCTAGAGAAGGTCCTCGCGCAGCAAAGGCAGGTGTTTGCAGCTGCAGGGAATTCCCTGATGTCAGCAGTGGAGGAGCAGAATGAGGAGGATCTCCACACTTGGGATACTTGTGGCAGGAGCCTCCATCCTTGCCAGAGGCCCGGTGAGAACTGCCGGAGCACAGACGGAGGAAGGCCTTTGGACAGGTGCAAGGTAAGAATGATGCATGGTCCCCAGTCGTGGTGTGAGCAGGAACATTTCTTCCAAGCATCTCTGGCTTTTAGAATAGTTTCACTCTCAGGTTTGAATAGCATGAGCCTGGAAAGCCAATAGTCTAAATGTTCAGATGTCTGCTACCCAATAGTAGACATGAACTCAAGTCTCTCCTAGCAACATCAGGCTTTTTCCCTAAGCCAAGTGCTGGGAGGGGAATTTCTTCTGCAAAACTCCTGTGCTTCTGCTGCTTGTTCCATTTTAGAAAGTTTTTCCATCGGCCCTGCCTTGATTGAATAGTCCTTTCTCTTCTAACTAGAAGCTGCAGGTTCTCTTCTTACAAGTTGTCTTTGTTTTGTTTGCCCAGAGACAGGAGTCCCTGCTCCCCCAGAGGCACGGCGATGTAAAGAAGCGGCTCGTGGCTGAGGATGCAGATGGGCAGGAAAGGGCTGGAAGTAAGAACTGGAGCCAGGCCGTGTCCAAGAAGATTTCCCCAGAGAAAAGCATCCCAGCAGCAAGTGACCTGGAGGTGCCAGTTGCCAGTCCATGACTCCAAGGATGCTGCGGCGCTGCCAAAGGTGAAGAGCCTGAGAGAGCTGCCAGACCAGATCCTGCAGCAGGAAAGGCAGATGTTGGCAGCTGCAGGGAATTCCCTGACATCAGCAGTGGAGGAGCAGGATGAGGAAGATCTCATCTCCACCCTTAACCCTCCTCCTCCTCGTCCTCCAGCACCTCGTCCACCGCCTCCTCCTCCTCATCCTCCTCCTCATCCTGCTCCTCCTTGTCCTCCTCCTTGTCCTCCTCCTAATCCTCATCCACCTCCTCCTCGTCCTCCTCATTCTCCTCGTCCTCCTCCTCGTCCTCCTCGTCCTCCTCGTCCTCCTCGTCCTCCTCGTCCTCCTCGTCCTCGTCCTCCTCGTCCTCCTCCTCCTCGTCCTCCTCCTCCTCGTCCTCCTCCTCCTCGTCCTCCTCGTCCTCGTCCTCCTTGTCCTCGTCCTCCTTGTCCTCGTCCTCCTCGTCCTCCTCTTCCTCGTCCTCCTCCTCCTCCTCGTCCTCGTCCTCGTCCTCCTCCTCCTCCTCGTCCTCCGCCACCTCCTCCTCCTCCTTGTCCTCTGCGAAGGATGAGGGAAGATGCGGACAATCAATATGATTGGTAGGCAAGCTTCGTTTATTAGTGATTCAGCGGTTACATTTATAGCCGGCTTTATTAGCTAATCATAGTTGTCTTTAGTTGATTGGATAATTCTTAAATGTTAAATTTTCTTAGCTCTGCCCAGCTGTGGTTAGGGCTGTAACTCACATCTGTGTTTAACTAACCGCAAGATCCTATCATTGTCTAGCAGGCAGGCTCACGGTCCTGCTGACCACGATCATTCTTGTGGTTAGCTGCCGAGCTTGCAGCAGCTCTCGGCAGTTCTTAGGTTTCATGTCCTCTTTATTGCAGCCATCCTTCCACACGCTGTGTCAAAATGGCCGCTGGCTTCCACGAGCCCCCGCAGTGTCCCAGTGGGCCCGTGGCTTTAGGAGTGGGTGGCTGGGAGTTGGTGCCCCACCAGCAGCTGGGGGAGAAGCAGCAGGGACTGTGTGAGGACAGTGCCATGGCCACTTGTGTGGCCACTGGTGTCTCTGTGCCAGGCACAGCCGTGGTGTGTAACACCGGCTCCGGGTCCTTTGGCTGTGCAGGTGGCAGTCACGGCCTGGAGCAGGGCTGCTCCCGGGGGACAGCCTGGGGCAGGAGGCTGCTGGAGATTCATTCCCCACACGCTGCAGCTCCTTGTCATGAGGTGCTCGGAGTGATTGGAAAGGCTGTTGGCAGCAGGCAGTTCTCTGGGTTCGAGCTGTGGAGCTGTCAGCGGGAATGCAAAGGCCAATCTGGTGAGCCTTTTGTCCTGGTGCCTTTAGTGTGTGAGCAGTCCCTGGTGCCGTTGTCTTTGGATCCTGAGTGTGGGAGAGGCAAGGCTTAGGATGGTGCGTAGAGCTGAGAAGGAAAGTGCCGAGAGCAGCGTGTGTGCTGCTGCTTTGAGGGGTGCAGTTGAAGTTGTAGGCAGCAAGAGCTTTCTCAGCTGGCCCTTTTGTGAGCTCTGCTTTTGCCAGATGACTTCCATCTTACCCTCTTACCATCTTAGCCTCTCATTTTTGCATATCCCAAACCCCCTTCCAAACATCCAGCAGCTGCTTGTAAAGAAGAAGTCCTAGAACAAAAAGCCAGTGCTGCCTTTCATAGCCCCTTTGCTGTCTATGAAGTAGAGGAAAGAAGCTAGTGAGACGCACTTTCTTTCTCAACTCCATAGAGCGCATCCTTCTCTCAAGGTGGCAGAGTCCTTGGCGGAAGTGAAGCATCTGCAGCTGCAGTTCAGACTGAGAGATGTGCCAGGACAGGAAACATTTGCTGACCTTCCCTGTTCCCTGTGCAACATGATTCTCGCATCCCAGTCACTTTCACACACCTTCGGTATCCCTGAGTCCAAGCAGCTAAAGCTCACAGAGACAGAAGTGTCAGGAAGGAAAACGTTGCAAAAGCACCCCCTTCTCTTATCAGCATATAAATTGTGCACAACAGGCTGCGGCACCGAACCTTCCTTCTCAGATAGACATGCCATCACACTTTTCACTCTTGCAGCTCGGTTGAAAAGCTCCACCAGCTGCTCCTGCAATAGCAAAAGGTTCTAGAAGTGAAAGCCAGTTTGGGGCTGCACCTTCTCCTTGCCGCATGTAAGCCACACCAAACTCCCTGATGCACTCTGTCCTCCCCTTCTCAAAGGAGTAGACGGTGGCATCAGGACACACCTGTGTCCCAGCAGCTGGGTGCCCAGCCGGGAGCAGGAGCAGGGCTGGGGCTGCTCCCAAAGTTGCCCCGCCCCAATGCCAGAGCCGGACATATGCTGAGGGGGGGCTGGATCAGGCTTTATTGTCCAGCTGCATGCCAGGAGTGAGCACAAAATCTACCTGCATTCTCTGCAGCATGCCATCCTGGAGCAGAGCCATTGCCAAAGGAAGCCGTGAGCCCGTGCCAAGCCAGTGCCGGAGTGGGATCCTAGCAGCACCTGTGGAAGCTGGGAGAGAGGAGCCCACCTGGAGCAGGTTCGTGCAGGATTAATCATCCCGTGGCTTCCCACCAGGGTCCTGTTGCTTCCAAAAGGCCCCACAGTGTCACTGTGGCCCCTCGGTTCCACCAGGTTCCATAGCGTCACTGTGGTGCCCAGGGTTCCGTCAGCTTCGCCAGCATCCCCACGGTCTGCAGAGCTCCCCGAGCTTCTGTGGTGTCACAGTGGAGGCAGGGTTGCATCAGGTTCCATAGCATCAGCACGGTCTCCAGGGCTCCCCTGAGCTTCTGTGGTGGTGTCACAGAGGAGCCAGGCTTCCTTGTAGTTCCCCAGCATCACAAAGGCTCTCCTGGGAGCCACGGGTCACAAAGCACCGTGGGCTCTGTGCAGCCCCGCTGTGTCACAATGGCCGCTGGCTTCCACGAGCCCCCGCAGTGTCCCAGTGGGCCCCATGGCTTTAGGAGTGGGTGGCTGGGAGTTGGTGCCAGCGGCTGGGGGAGCAGCAGCAGGGACTGTGTGTGGACAGTGCCATGGCCACTTGTGTGGCCACTGGTGTCTCTGTGCCAGGCACAGCCGTGGTGTGTAACACCGGCTCCGGGTCCTTTGGCTGTGCAGGTGGCAGTCACGGCCTGGAGCAGGGCTGCTCCCGGGGGACAGCCTGGGGCAGGAGGCTGCTGGAGATTCATTCCCCACACGCTGCAGCTCCTTGTCATGAGGTGCTCGGAGTGATTGGAAAGGCTGTTGGCAGCAGGCAGTTCTCTGGGTTCGAGCTGTGGAGCTGTCAGCGGGAATGCAAAGGCCAAGCTGGTGAGCCTTTTGTCCTGGTGCCTTTAGTGTGTGAGCAGTCCCTGGTGCCGTTGTCTTTGGATCCTGAGTGTGGGAGAGGCAAGGCTTAGGATGGTGCGTAGAGCTGAGAAGGAAAGTGCCGAGAGCAGCGTGTGTGCTGCTGCTTTGAGGGGTGCAGTTGAAGTTGTAGGCAGCAAGAGCTTTCTCAGCTGGCCCTTTTGTGAGCTCTGCTTTTGCCAGATGACTTCCATCTTACCCTCTTACCATCTTAGCCTCTCATTTTTGCATATCCCAAACCCCCTTCCAAACATCCAGCAGCTGCTTGTAAAGAAGAAGTCCTAGAACAAAAAGCCAGTGCTGCCTTTCATAGCCCCTTTGCTGTCTATGAAGTAGAGGAAAGAAGCTAGTGAGACGCACTTTCTTTCTCAACTCCATAGAGCGCATCCTTCTCTCAAGGTGGCAGAGTCCTTGGCGGAAGTGAAGCATCTGCAGCTGCAGTTCAGACTGAGAGATGTGCCAGGACAGGAAACATTTGCTGACCTTCCCTGTTCCCTGTGCAACATGATTCTCGCATCCCAGTCACTTTCACATACCTTCGGTATCCCTGAGTCCAAGCAGCTAAAGCTCACAGAGACAGAAGTGTCAGGAAGGAAAACGTTCCAAAAGCACCCCCTTCTCTTATCAGCATATAAATTGTGCACAACAGGCTGCGGCACCGAACCTTCCTTCTCAGATAGACATGCCATCACACTTTTCACTCTTGCAGCTCGGTTGAAAAGCTCCAGCAGCTGCTCCCGCAATAGCAAAAGGTTCTAGAAGTGAAAGCCAGTTTGGGGCTGCACCTTCTCCTTGCCGCATGTAAGCCACACCAAACTCCCTGATGCACTCTGTCCTCCCCTTCTCAAAGGAGTAGACGGTGGCATCAGGACACACCTGTGTCCCAGCAGCT
This sequence comes from Aphelocoma coerulescens, assembly GCF_041296385.1. Taxonomy (NCBI): domain Eukaryota; kingdom Metazoa; phylum Chordata; class Aves; order Passeriformes; family Corvidae; genus Aphelocoma; species Aphelocoma coerulescens. The sequence continues at coordinate 17,433 of NW_027183945.1, forward strand.
GGGTGCCCAGCCGGGAGCAGGAGCAGGGCTGGGGCTGCTCCCAAAGTTGCCCCGCCCCAATGCCAGAGCCGGACATATGCTGAGGGGGGGCTGGATCAGGCTTTATTGTCCAGCTGCATGCCAGGAGTGAGCACAAAATCTACCTGCATTCTCTGCAGCATGCCATCCTGGAGCAGAGCCATTGCCAAAGGAAGCCGTGAGCCCGTGCCAAGCCAGTGCCGGAGTGGGATCCTAGCAGCACCTGTGGAAGCCGGGAGAGAGGAGCCCACCTGGAGCAGGTTCGTGCAGGATTAATCATCCCGTGGCTTCCCACCAGGGTCCTGTTGCTTCCAAAAGGCCCCACAGTGTCACTGTGGCCCCTCGGTTCCACCAGGTTCCATAGCGTCACTGTGGTGCCCAGGGTTCCGTCAGCTTCGCCAGCATCCCCACGGTCTGCAGAGCTCCCCGAGCTTCTGTGGTGTCACAGTGGAGGCAGGGTTGCATCAGGTTCCATAGCATCAGCACGGTCTCCAGGGCTCCCAGAGGTTCTGTGGTGTCACAGTGGAGGCAGGGTTGCATCAGGTTCCATAGCATCACCACAGTCTCCAGGGCTCCCAGAGGTTCTGTGGTGTCACAGAGGAGGCAGGGTTGCATCAGGTTCCATAGCATCAGCACGGTCTCCAGGGCTCCCAGAGCTTCTGTGGTGTCACAGAGGAGGCAGGGTTGCATCAGGTTCCATAGCATCAGCACGGTCTCCAGGGCTCCCCTGAGCTTCTGTGGTGGTGTCACAGAGGAGCCAGGCTTCCTTGTAGTTCCCCAGCATCACAAAGGCTCTCCTGGGAGCCACGGGTCACAAAGCACCGTGGGCTCTGTGCAGCCCCGCTGTGTCACAATGGCCGCTGGCTTCCACGAGCCCCCGCAGTGTCCCAGTGGGCCCCGTGGCTTTAGGAGTGGGTGGCTGGGAGTTGGTGCCAGCGGCTGGGGGAGCAGCAGCAGGGACTGTGTGTGGACAGTGCCATGGCCACTTGTGTGGCCACTGGTGTCTCTGTGCCAGGCACAGCCGTGGTGTGTAACACCGGCTCTGGGTCCTTTGGCTGTGCAGGTGGCAGTCACGGCCTGGAGCAGGGCTGCTCCCGGGGGACAGCCTGGGGCAGGAGGCTGCTGGAGATTCATTCCCCACACTCCTTGTCATGAGGTGCTCAGAGTGATTGGAAAGGCTGTTGGCAGCAGGCAGTTCTCTGGGTTCAAGCTGTGGAGCTGTCAGCGGGAATGCAAAGGCCAAGCTGGTGAGCCTTTTGTCCTGGTGCCTTTAGTGTGTGAGCAGTCCCTGGTGCCGTTGTCTTTGGATCCTGAGTGTGGGAGAGGCAAGGCTTAGGATGGTGCGTAGAGCTGAGAAGGAAAGTGCCGAGAGCAGCGTGTGTGCTGCTGCTTTGAGGGGTGCAGTTGAAGTTGTAGGCAGCAAGAGCTTTCTCAGCTGGCCCTTTTGTGAGCTCTGCTTTTGCCAGATGACTTCCATCTTACCCTCTTACCATCTTAGCCTCTCATTTTTGCATATCCCAAACCCCCTTCCAAACATCCAGCAGCTGCTTGTAAAGAAGAAGTCCTAGAACAAAAAGCCAGTGCTGCCTTTCATAGCCCCTTTGCTGTCTATGAAGTAGAGGAAAGAAGCTAGTGAGACGCACTTTCTTTCTCAACTCCATAGAGCGCATCCTTCTCTCAAGGTGGCAGAGTCCTTGGCGGAAGTGAAGCATCTGCAGCTGCAGTTCAGACTGAGAGATGTGCCAGGACAGGAAACATTTGCTGACCTTCCCTGTTCCCTGTGCAACATGATTCTCGCATCCCAGTCACTTTCACACACCTTCGGTATCCCTGAGTCCAAGCAGCTAAAGCTCACAGAGACAGAAGTGTCAGGAAGGAAAACGTTGCAAAAGCACCCCCTTCTCTTATCAGCATATAAATTGTGCACAACAGGCTGCGGCACCGAACCTTCCTTCTCAGATAGACATGCCATCACACTTTTCACTCTTGCAGCTCGGTTGAAAAGCTCCAGCAGCTGCTCCCGCAATAGCAAAAGGTTCTAGAAGTGAAAGCCAGTTTGGGGCTGCACCTTCTCCTTGCCGCATGTAAGCCACACCAAACTCCCTGATGCACTCTGTCCTCCCCTTCTCAAAGGAGTAGACGGTGGCATCAGGACACACCTGTGTCCCAGCAGCTGGGTGCCCAGCCGGGAGCAGGAGCAGGGCTGGGGCTGCTCCCAAAGTTGCCCCGCCCCAATGCCAGAGCCGGACATATGCTGAGGGGGGGCTGGATCAGGCTTTATTGTCCAGCTGCATGCCAGGAGTGAGCACAAAATCTACCTGCATTCTCTGCAGCATGCCATCCTGGAGCAGAGCCATTGCCAAAGGAAGCCGTCAGCCCGTGCCAAGCCAGTGCCGGAGTGGGATCCTAGCAGCACCTGTGGAAGCCGGGAGAGAGGAGCCCACCTGGAGCAGGTTCGTGCAGGATTAATCATCCCGTGGCTTCCCACCAGGGTCCTGTTGCTTCCAAAAGGCCCCACAGTGTCACTGTGGCCCCTCGGTTCCACCAGGTTCCATAGCGTCACTGTGGTGCCCAGGGTTCCGTCAGCTTCGCCAGCATCCCCACGGTCTGCAGAGCTCCCCGAGCTTCTGTGGTGTCACAGTGGAGGCAGGGTTGCATCAGGTTCCATAGCATCAGCACGGTCTCCAGGGCTCCCAGAGGTTCTGTGGTGTCACAGTGGAGGCAGGGTTGCATCAGGTTCCATAGCATCACCACAGTCTCCAGGGCTCCCTGAGCTTCTGTGGTGTCACAGTGGAGGCAGGGTTGCATCAGGTTCCATAGCATCAGCACGGTCTCCAGGGCTCCCAGAGGTTCTGTGGTGTCACAGAGGAGGCAGGGTTGCATCAGGTTCCATAGCATCACCACGGTCTCCAGGGCTCCAAGAGCTTCTGTGGTGTCACAGAGGAGGCAGGGTTGCATCAGGTTCAATAGCATCAGCACGGTCTCCAGGGCTCCCCTGAGCTTCTGTGGTGGTGTCACAGAGGAGCCAGGCTTCCTTGTAGTTCCCCAGCATCACAAATGTCGAAATTGATGGCGATGATGGTGATGAGGGTGTGGGTTCGGTCGGGCCCGGCTGGAGATGGACGGCGACGAGAGATCTCTATAAGCAGGTCTTTGGAGCATGCAGTTTATTGCAGAGGGCGTGGGTACAGGGGCACTGCTTAGAGCTGCCAGCTGCAGCTCCAAGCAGGCCCAAGGTGTAAGAGAGGGAGAGAGAGTGAGCGAGAGAGCTAGAGCAAGAGGCTGAGAGCTAAGAGTGTAAAGAGCAAGAGAGACAAACTAAGAGGAGAGCTGAATTAAGAGGAAGAAGAAGAGCAAGAGAGTTACTAAGAGAGCTACTAAGAGGAGAAGAGCATTACTAAGAGAGCTACTAAGAGAGTTACTAAGAGCGTTACTAAGAGGAGAAGAGCATTACTAAGAGGAGAGGAGTTAAGAGAGCGAGGAGCTTGTTACAATACAATAAATCATCTTCTGTAGTGAATATTCTAATTCTCAGTAGCCAATCTAATACAAGGTACAAATCCTATAGCATTTACATACAGCCTATAAGAGTTCTTACATTACCATAGAGTGTTACATTTTAACTTCTAAAAACTACTCTTTGGACCCCTTCTGCTGAGCTAGTAGGGTCTGCTCTGACCCTTGGACCTGTCTGCAAGCAGAGGGTATTGTTCAATCAAGAGGGGATTACCTTCAGCCGGCTATACCATTGTTTTCCAGTTGTTCAGTAACTAAGACTCTATATCTCAAAGATGGCCTTCATTTCGATGTCGCTCACAGTTTTCATATTCCCAGAATCTTTTGTTAGGCAATCATATTTATAAGGCTTTCCTGTTTCATCTTCCCCAACATCTCCCCCGTTCTGATGAACAACTAAGATATTAGATACAGTCCTACTCGTTATTTTTTGCACACACTGAAGCATACAAGGTACTGCTACTAAAACTATAATTATTACTACTAGAATAATCAAGCCTATTTTACAGAGTTCCCTTAGCCAAGGTGCAAAGCTCCAATCATCAAACAAACTGTCCAGCCAAGACGGGTCATCTGTTCTAATTTGGTTAGCTAGATCCTTTAGGTTTTGTAGCTGTTTGTGAATGGAAACAGAATGATCGGATAAGTTCATACAGCATAATCCTTCAAAATCTTCACAGCCGTGCCCATGTGCTAATAAAAGATAATCAACGGCAGCTCTATTTTGTAAAGTGGCATGTCTGACTGCCTCTTCATCGGTTAACAGATCACTGATCATAGTAGAGGTGGCATTTACCTCCTTGCTGAGCCAACATCCCAACTTGTTTAACTGTTTTAAAGCAATTGAGGAGCTTAACTGAGGTAGAAAAATGCTTGCAACAATTGATTTTCCAGAGTTCCAAGGGTGGAAGTCACTATCACAGTCACTATCGTACTGATGTCCCCAGGAAGATCTGATCTTTCTGCTTTTCTTTTTGATTACCTCTTTGACACTGGGAGCAATAATTGTAAGTTGTCCCAGAGCACAAGGGCCACCATCTATTTTTGAAGGTATACCTTGCCAGGCCCTGTCTCCACAGATGAGCCAAATTCCTCTGGGGAATCGAATAGGAAGTTTGCTAAAACGATCTGCATGAGGTTCGTCATATATAAGAAGCTTAACTTGACTACACCAAGAAGTTACATTGCTATAAGCTGGGTGATATGGGGTAACATTTAAATGGGGACCGTTTTCTCCTTGAAAGTGAAAGAAATAGCAGGTATCCATAGTTAACGAACCTAGGATTTCTAGCTCTTGAAGGTCAGATTTATCAATTTTAGAATTATCAATATAAGTTTGGTGTCTATGGCTGGGAGTTGGAGATACATGATGATCGTCATATGGCCAATACTTATCAAGAGTAATATTATCAAAACCTTCTGGAAGAGGTACTCCAACTAAACAGGTTGAAAAAGGTTTGTCAGGGCTTGTGTCAGATAGACAGATGGTATCGGAGCCTGCGGATTTGGCTAAAGCAACCCAGACATTTGTCTTTGGTTGATTCACAGGTAAAGCTTCACTACAAAAACTAAAACAAAAGAATAAAAGCAACATGCACGCGCGCAAATGAGAAAACTCCATTCTTTTCTTGAGCTGTTTTTGGCAGATCACTTTCTTCTGGTGATTCTGCGCAGTTCAGGTCTGGGTGCTTGCTTCCTGGCTTCCACTTGCAGAGTCACTGGCTGGTGTGGTGGCATCAGCAGGCTTTGATGCGAGGTATGGCTTCACGTTTTTTGCTGGAACCCACTTGATTCCTTCACCTGTGGAAACACATGCAAACCCCTTCCCCCACATTATAAGATTGTATGGTCCTTCTATTTTTCCTGAGTCTAGATTTTTAATCAAAACTGGGGGGCGCTCTTTCAGTTTTGCTTTTTTGTTGTTCAAAAAATGTCTATAAATGGGGGGATCAGGCTCTTCTGCAGAGCTATTCAAAAAATTGTAAACATACAAAGCCTTGTTCAACCTCCTTTGAGGTGTATCCTGGACTTCTCCCCCTCTCTGTTGATCTAAAATGCGTTTTAGGGTTTGATGTGTTCTTTTTAGGGTACTTTTTAGCAGTTGTTTAAGATACGGTGAGCAAATACCACTATCTCTTACAGCCCTTCTTAGTTCTTTAATTTCGTGAGTGGGGATGGGAACCCACGTTTTGGGACTGTCAGGCTGTTGGCTAGCTATCACAGGCTTAGCTAATAGACTTTCATCTTTACAGCTTTGGAGTCTTATTTCATGCCAATCTGTTAATTGAGAATAATCTGAGCACTTTGGAGGATTTTTTGATTCAGAAAGTAGCGCTAACAAACTCTCAGAACTCGTTTTCTCCTTATGGGTTGCAAGATCCCAGCCGCTCGCTGGCGGGACTCTGGGGCTCATTGCAAACAAATCTGGCTGCTTTTCAGGGTTTCCTGGTGTTAGATTTAAAGCATCAGCTCGGGCAGAGCGGCTCTCCGTCTTCCCTGCCACTGGAGCTGCACCACTGCCCTCCGTTCCCCCCCTGTTTGCGGCTTGTGAGGCGAGGCTGAGCTGCGCGGAGGGATGTTGCTGGGCGGCGGTAGCCGAGGGATACAGCTGTGCGGTGCCGGAGGGCCCCGGCGGGGGCGGCGATGGCACTGCCGATCTCCGCGGTGGCGGGCGAGGAGGCGGGGGGGCCGCGAGCAACCGGCTCCGCGGCAGCGGGCGAGGGGGTGCGGGTGGCTCTATTGAAGGCGAGGTGAAAGCCGTGGGGGGCGGTGGCGGAGCTAGTTCCGTGAGCAGTGCTGTGGTTGGAGAAGTGTGAGCGTGCGTGGGTTACGCCATCAGGTCAACGTGGCGGACTGTGATGGCCGCTGTCTGTGTGTCGGGGAGAGCGGGAGGTGGCAGGGCTGTCCCGTCGGCAGGAGACGATCCCGGGGCTGCGGGAGGCGGGAGGGCCGGCGTGGAGGCGGCGGGAGTATGTTGCGGTGGGGCCATGGCGAACGGTGGGCCAGTCGGCGGCTGGACCGCGGCGTGCTGCCGCTGGGAGTTTGCAGGCTGGGCTGGTGTGGCTGCCGGCGCGGCGGTGCCAGGAGACGGGGCTGGAGCAGCGGCAGGCACGGGAGAGGCAGCAGCCATCTGTGTAGGCGCTGCAGCGCCGGCACCAGGTGGCTGGCGGGGCTGGGGCGCTCCGTGTCCCACGGACGCGGACGGGACGTTGACCACCACCGGCGCCGTGTCGGTGGCGGCGAGGGGGACCTGGGGGGCTGGAAGAAGGGTCGCCGCCTGGCTTTGCGGGGGGCCGGCTATGATGGTGGCTACAGCCATAACAGGCGCGGCTAGGGGAGCGGTAGGACCCGTAGGTGGCTGGGGAGCAGCCGCTGGCCCCGCGGGGCTATCGGCGGGGGGCGGGGCCGCGAAGGCGCTGGCGGACGGGGTGGGAGGAGCGAGGGACGGGGCCGCGAAGACGCTGGAGCCGAGGGCGGGGACCGCGGGAGCCGGGGCAGCAGGGAGGAACGGGATGGGGGGGGCGGGGATGGGGGGAGCGGTGGAGGGGGTCGTAGGGTCCGGTGGGACAGGGGTGACGGCTGCCAGGACAGCGGGGGCGGGGGGCGGGGCGGCACGAGTCAGTCGGACCGCGGCTACCGGAGCCGCGAGAGGCGGGACAGCAGGGACTAACGGGACCGTGGGGGTGGAGATGACGGGGGCGGTGGGGGGGGGCGGTGGAGTCCGGTGGGGCAGGGGTGACCGGTGCAGGGACCGCGGGGGGGGTGGGGCGGGGCGGCACGAGACAGCTGGACCGCGGGTACCGGAGCCGTGAGGTCCGGCGGCGGGGCGGGGGCCGTGCCCGGTTGCAGGCTCGCGGCGGCAAGGGGCGGGCTCGCAGCAGGAGCGGGACCCGGCGAGGTGGCTGCTGCGGGCGGCGCCTTCACAGCAAACAGCTCCACGAGCGCTCTGCAAGCCGGGACCAGCTCCGCGGCAGCCCAATCCCGGCGGGAGATATTATTAAAGAGTTTAACCCGAACTGTGTCCCAGAAGTCTCTTGTAAAGACGGCTGAACGGTCAGCATTTGGGAAATTAATCAGAGTCCATTCTAAGAGGTTTTTTAGCTCCTGTTTAGGTAATTGACTTGGACCGGAGCTTAGTAAGTACTTAAGTTGTTTATAGAGATGTCTGTCATGGGCAGAGTGAGTTTGTCCCATTATTGACCAGTATGATACTCACCTAGATGTCGCAGGGGGCAGGGTCCTTAATCAGAAGTCCGTCGTGGGGGGCTGGCCAGGCTCTCCACACGGCGCTCAGGACGCTGCTGTCGGGTCCCTCCTCAGAGCTCCGGTTTCAGGCGTCGCTTGGCAACGGCTTTCCGTGCTCGGGACCTCGCAGGTGTCTCCACTCAGAGCTCCAGCGCGGGCGGTGCTGAGCAATACCCGCCTGTGCTCGGGCGCGCGGCTGGATCCCTCCTAAGAGCTCCGGTCTGCACTGCTTAGCAGCGTGTCCGTGCTCGAGGGGTACCACGGCAAACTTCCTCAAAGAGCTCCAGGTAACCGCTGCGCAGCAGTGGCCGTCTGTGCTCGAGGACTGCCAGGCAATTTCCTCCCTCCGAGAGCTCCAGGTAATTGCTACGAAGTAACGGCTCCCCGTGCTCGAGGGCTGCCTCAGCAGAGTTATAGAGCTCCGGCTTTTACGCTGCGCAGCAACGGTATGCCGTGCTCACGACACGTTCCAGGTGGCTATAACTGGTCTTTTAGTTACCGTCCATGGCGAAGTCTCTCACAGGTGGAAGAAGCTGAATCAGGCCTTCACTCACGTTTGGGCGCCAGTTTGTCGAAATTGATGGCGATGATGGTGATGAGGGTGTGGGTTCGGTCGGGCCCGGCTGGAGATGGACGGCGACGAGAGATCTCTATAAGCAGGTCTTTGGAGCATGCAGTTTATTGCAGAGGGCGTGGGTACAGGGGCACTGCTTAGAGCTGCCAGCTGCAGCTCCAAGCAGGCCCAAGGTGTAAGAGAGGGAGAGAGAGTGAGCGAGAGAGCTAGAGCAAGAGGCTGAGAGCTAAGAGTGTAAAGAGCAAGAGAGACAAACTAAGAGGAGAGCTGAATTAAGAGGAAGAAGAAGAGCAAGAGAGTTACTAAGAGAGCTACTAAGAGGAGAAGAGCATTACTAAGAGAGCTACTAAGAGAGTTACTAAGAGCGTTACTAAGAGGAGAAGAGCATTACTAAGAGGAGAGGAGTTAAGAGAGCGAGGAGCTTGTTACAATACAATAAATCATCTTCTGTAGTGAATATTCTAATTCTCAGTAGCCAATCTAATACAAGGTACAAATCCTATAGCATTTACATACAGCCTATAAGAGTTCTTACATTACCATAGAGTGTTACATTTTAACTTCTAAAAACTACTCTTTGGACCCCTTCTGCTGAGCTAGTAGGGTCTGCTCTGACCCTTGGACCTGTCTGCAAGCAGAGGGTATTGTTCAATCAAGAGGGGATTACCTTCAGCCGGCTATACCATTGTTTTCCAGTTGTTCAGTAACTAAGACTCTATATCTCAAAGATGGCCTTCATTTCGATGTCGCTCACAGTTTTCATATTCCCAGAATCTTTTGTTAGGCAATCATATTTATAAGGCTTTCCTGTTTCATCTTCCCCAACAACAAAGGCTCTCCTGGGAGCCACGGGTCACAAAGCACCGTGGGCTCTGTGCAGCCCCGCTGTGTCACAATGGCCGCTGGCTTCCACGAGCCCCCGCAGTGTCCCAGTGGGCCCCGTGGCTTTAGGAGTGGGTGGCTGGGAGTTGGTGCCAGCGGCTGGGGGAGCAGCAGCAGGGACTGTGTGTGGACAGTGCCATGGCCACTTGTGTGGCCACTGGTGTCTCTGTGCCAGGCACAGCCGTGGTGTGTAACACCGGCTCTGGGTCCTTTGGCTGTGCAGGTGGCAGTCACGGCCTGGAGCAGGGCTGCTCCCGGGGGACAGCCTGGGGCAGGAGGCTGCTGGAGATTCATTCCCCACACTCCTTGTCATGAGGTGCTCAGAGTGATTGGAAAGGCTGTTGGCAGCAGGCAGTTCTCTGGGTTCAAGCTGTGGAGCTGTCAGCGGGAATGCAAAGGCCAAGCTGGTGAGCCTTTTGTCCTGGTGCCTTTAGTGTGTGAGCAGTCCCTGGTGCCGTTGTCTTTGGATCCTGAGTGTGGGAGAGGCAAGGCTTAGGATGGTGCGTAGAGCTGAGAAGGAAAGTGCCGAGAGCAGCGTGTGTGCTGCTGCTTTGAGGGGTGCAGTTGAAGTTGTAGGCAGCAAGAGCTTTCTCAGCTGGCCCTTTTGTGAGCTCTGCTTTTGCCAGATGACTTCCATCTTACCCTCTTACCATCTTAGCCTCTCATTTTTGCATATCCCAAACCCCCTTCCAAACATCCAGCAGCTGCTTGTAAAGAAGAAGTCCTAGAACAAAAAGCCAGTGCTGCCTTTCATAGCCCCTTTGCTGTCTATGAAGTAGAGGAAAGAAGCTAGTGAGACGCACTTTCTTTCTCAACTCCATAGAGCGCATCCTTCTCTCAAGGTGGCAGAGTCCTTGGCGGAAGTGAAGCATCTGCAGCTGCAGTTCAGACTGAGAGATGTGCCAGGACAGGAAACATTTGCTGACCTTCCCTGTTCCCTGTGCAACATGATTCTCGCATCCCAGTCACTTTCACACACCTTCGGTATCCCTGAGTCCAAGCAGCTAAAGCTCACAGAGACAGAAGTGTCAGGAAGGAAAACGTTGCAAAAGCACCCCCTTCTCTTATCAGCATATAAATTGTGCACAACAGGCTGCGGCACCGAACCTTCCTTCTCAGATAGACATGCCATCACACTTTTCACTCTTGCAGCTCGGTTGAAAAGCTCCAGCAGCTGCTCCCGCAATAGCAAAAGGTTCTAGAAGTGAAAGCCAGTTTGGGGCTGCACCTTCTCCTTGCCGCATGTAAGCCACACCAAACTCCCTGATGCACTCTGTCCTCCCCTTCTCAAAGGAGTAGACGGTGGCATCAGGACACACCTGTGTCCCAGCAGCTGGGTGCCCAGCCGGGAGCAGGAGCAGGGCTGGGGCTGCTCCCAAAGTTGCCCCGCCCCAATGCCAGAGCCGGACATATGCTGAGGGGGGGCTGGATCAGGCTTTATTGTCCAGCTGCATGCCAGGAGTGAGCACAAAATCTACCTGCATTCTCTGCAGCATGCCATCCTGGAGCAGAGCCATTGCCAAAGGAAGCCGTCAGCCCGTGCCAAGCCAGTGCCGGAGTGGGATCCTAGCAGCACCTGTGGAAGCCGGGAGAGAGGAGCCCACCTGGAGCAGGTTCGTGCAGGATTAATCATCCCGTGGCTTCCCACCAGGGTCCTGTTGCTTCCAAAAGGCCCCACAGTGTCACTGTGGCCCCTCGGTTCCACCAGGTTCCATAGCGTCACTGTGGTGCCCAGGGTTCCGTCAGCTTCGCCAGCATCCCCACGGTCTGCAGAGCTCCCCGAGCTTCTGTGGTGTCACAGTGGAGGCAGGGTTGCATCAGGTTCCATAGCATCAGCACGGTCTCCAGGGCTCCCAGAGGTTCTGTGGTGTCACAGTGGAGGCAGGGTTGCATCAGGTTCCATAGCATCACCACAGTCTCCAGGGCTCCCAGAGGTTCTGTGGTGTCACAGTGGAGGCAGGGTTGCATCAGGTTCCATAGCATCAGCACGGTCTCCAGGGCTCCCAGAGGTTCTGTGGTGTCACAGAGGAGGCAGGGTTGCATCAGGTTCCATAGCATCAGCACGGTCTCCAGGGCTCCAAGAGCTTCTGTGGTGTCACAGAGGAGGCAGGGTTGCATCAGGTTCAATAGCATCAGCACGGTCTCCAGGGCTCCCCTGAGCTTCTGTGGTGGTGTCACAGAGGAGCCAGGCTTCCTTGTAGTTCCCCAGCATCACAAATGTCGAAATTGATGGCGATGATGGTGATGAGGGTGTGGGTTCGGTCGGGCCCGGCTGGAGATGGACGGCGACGAGAGATCTCTATAAGCAGGTCTTTGGAGCATGCAGTTTATTGCAGAGGGCGTGGGTACAGGGGCACTGCTTAGAGCTGCCAGCTGCAGCTCCAAGCAGGCCCAAGGTGTAAGAGAGGGAGAGAGAGTGAGCGAGAGAGCTAGAGCAAGAGGCTGAGAGCTAAGAGTGTAAAGAGCAAGAGAGACAAACTAAGAGGAGAGCTGAATTAAGAGGAAGAAGAAGAGCAAGAGAGTTACTAAGAGAGCTACTAAGAGGAGAAGAGCATTACTAAGAGAGCTACTAAGAGAGTTACTAAGAGCGTTACTAAGAGGAGAAGAGCATTACTAAGAGGAGAGGAGTTAAGAGAGCGAGGAGCTTGTTACAATACAATAAATCATCTTCTGTAGTGAATATTCTAATTCTCAGTAGCCAATCTAATACAAGGTACAAATCCTATAGCATTTACATACAGCCTATAAGAGTTCTTACATTACCATAGAGTGTTACATTTTAACTTCTAAAAACTACTCTTTGGACCCCTTCTGCTGAGCTAGTAGGGTCTGCTCTGACCCTTGGACCTGTCTGCAAGCAGAGGGTATTGTTCAATCAAGAGGGGATTACCTTCAGCCGGCTATACCATTGTTTTCCAGTTGTTCAGTAACTAAGACTCTATATCTCAAAGATGGCCTTCATTTCGATGTCGCTCACAGTTTTCATATTCCCAGAATCTTTTGTTAGGCAATCATATTTATAAGGCTTTCCTGTTTCATCTTCCCCAACATCTCCCCCGTTCTGATGAACAACTAAGATATTAGATACAGTCCTACTCGTTATTTTTTGCACACACTGAAGCATACAAGGTACTGCTACTAAAACTATAATTATTACTACTAGAATAATCAAGCCTATTTTACAGAGTTCCCTTAGCCAAGGTGCAAAGCTCCAATCATCAAACAAACTGTCCAGCCAAGACGGGTCATCTGTTCTAATTTGGTTAGCTAGATCCTTTAGGTTTTGTAGCTGTTTGTGAATGGAAACAGAATGATCGGATAAGTTCATACAGCATAATCCTTCAAAATCTTCACAGCCGTGCCCATGTGCTAATAAAAGATAATCAACGGCAGCTCTATTTTGTAAAGTGGCATGTCTGACTGCCTCTTCATCGGTTAACAGATCACTGATCATAGTAGAGGTGGCATTTACCTCCTTGCTGAGCCAACATCCCAACTTGTTTAACTGTTTTAAAGCAATTGAGGAGCTTAACTGAGGTAGAAAAATGCTTGCAACAATTGATTTTCCAGAGTTCCAAGGGTGGAAGTCACTATCACAGTCACTATCGTACTGATGTCCCCAGGAAGATCTGATCTTTCTGCTTTTCTTTTTGATTACCTCTTTGACACTGGGAGCAATAATTGTAAGTTGTCCCAGAGCACAAGGGCCACCATCTATTTTTGAAGGTATACCTTGCCAGGCCCTGTCTCCACAGATGAGCCAAATTCCTCTGGGGAATCGAATAGGAAGTTTGCTAAAACGATCTGCATGAGGTTCGTCATATATAAGAAGCTTAACTTGACTACACCAAGAAGTTACATTGCTATAAGCTGGGTGATATGGGGTAACATTTAAATGGGGACCGTTTTCCTCCTTGAAAGTGAAAGAAATAGCAGGTATCCATAGTTAACGAACCTAGGATTTCTAGCTCTTGAAGGTCAGATTTATCAATTTTAGAATTATCAATATAAGTTTGGTGTCTATGGCTGGGAGTTGGAGATACATGATGATCGTCATATGGCCAATACTTATCAAGAGTAATATTATCAAAACCTTCTGGAAGAGGTACTCCAACTAAACAGGTTGAAAAAGGTTTGTCAGGGCTTGTGTCAGATAGACAGATGGTATCGGAGCCTGCGGATTTGGCTAAAGCAACCCAGACATTTGTCTTTGGTTGATTCACAGGTAAAGCTTCACTACAAAAACTAAAACAAAAGAATAAAAGCAACATGCACGCGCGCAAATGAGAAAACTCCATTCTTTTCTTGAGCTGTTTTTGGCAGATCACTTTCTTCTGGTGATTCTGCGCAGTTCAGGTCTGGGTGCTTGCTTCCTGGCTTCCACTTGCAGAGTCACTGGCTGGTGTGGTGGCATCAGCAGGCTTTGATGCGAGGTATGGCTTCACGTTTTTTGCTGGAACCCACTTGATTCCTTCACCTGTGGAAACACATGCAAACCCCTTCCCCCACATTATAAGATTGTATGGTCCTTCTATTTTTCCTGAGTCTAGATTTTTAATCAAAACTGGGGGGCGCTCTTTCAGTTTTGCTTTTTTGTTGTTCAAAAAATGTCTATAAATGGGGGGATCAGGCTCTTCTGCAGAGCTATTCAAAAAATTGTAAACATACAAAGCCTTGTTCAACCTCCTTTGAGGTGTATCCTGGACTTCTCCCCCTCTCTGTTGATCTAAAATGCGTTTTAGGGTTTGATGTGTTCTTTTTAGGGTACTTTTTAGCAGTTGTTTAAGATACGGTGAGCAAATACCACTATCTCTTACAGCCCTTCTTAGTTCTTTAATTTCGTGAGTGGGGATGGGAACCCACGTTTTGGGACTGTCAGGCTGTTGGCTAGCTATCACAGGCTTAGCTAATAGACTTTCATCTTTACAGCTTTGGAGTCTTATTTCATGCCAATCTGTTAATTGAGAATAATCTGAGCACTTTGGAGGATTTTTTGATTCAGAAAGTAGCGCTAACAAACTCTCAGAACTCGTTTTCTCCTTATGGGTTGCAAGATCCCAGCCGCTCGCTGGCGGGACTCTGGGGCTCATTGCAAACAAATCTGGCTGCTTTTCAGGGTTTCCTGGTGTTAGATTTAAAGCATCAGCTCGGGCAGAGCGGCTCTCCGTCTTCCCTGCCACTGGAGCTGCACCACTGCCCTCCGTTCCCCCCCTGTTTGCGGCTTGTGAGGCGAGGCTGAGCTGCGCGGAGGGATGTTGCTGGGCGGCGGTAGCCGAGGGATACAGCTGTGCGGTGCCGGAGGGCCCCGGCGGGGGGCGGCGATGGCACTGCCGATCTCCGCGGTGGCGGGCGAGGAGGCGGGGGGGGCCGCGAGCAACCGGCTCCGCGGCAGCGGGCGAGGGGGTGCGGGTGGCTCTATTGAAGGCGAGGTGAAAGCCGTGGGGGGCGGTGGCGGAGCTAGTTCCGTGAGCAGTGCTGTGGTTGGAGAAGTGTGAGCGTGCGTGGGTTACGCCATCAGGTCAACGTGGCGGACTGTGATGGCCGCTGTCTGTGTGTCGGGGAGAGCGGGAGGTGGCAGGGCTGTCCGTCGGCAGGAGACGATCCCGGGGCTGCGGGAGGCGGGAGGGCCGGCGTGGAGGCGGCGGGAGTATGTTGCGGTGGGGCCATGGCGAACGGTGGGCCAGTCGGCGGCTGGACCGCGGCGTGCTGCCGCTGGGAGTTTGCAGGCTGGGCTGGTGTGGCTGCCGGCGCGGCGGTGCCAGGAGACGGGGCTGGAGCAGCGGCAGGCACGGGAGAGGCAGCAGCCATCTGTGTAGGCGCTGCAGCGCCGGCACCAGGTGGCTGGCGGGGCTGGGGCGCTCCGTGTCCCACGGACGCGGACGGGACGTTGACCACCACCGGCGCCGTGTCGGTGGCGGCGAGGGGGACCTGGGGGGGCTGGAAGAAGGGTCGCCGCCTGGCTTTGCGGGGGGGCCGGCTATGATGGTGGCTACAGCCATAACAGGCGCGGCTAGGGGAGCGGTAGGACCCGTAGGTGGCTGGGGAGCAGCCGCTGGCCCCGCGGGGCTATCGGCGGGGGGCGGGGCCGCGAAGGCGCTGGCGGACGGGGTGGGAGGAGCGAGGGACGGGGCCGCGAAGACGCTGGAGCCGAGGGCGGGGACCGCGGGAGCCGGGGCAGCAGGGAGGAACGGGATGGGGGGGGGCGGGGATGGGGGGGAGCGGTGGAGGGGGTCGTAGGGTCCGGTGGGACAGGGGTGACGGCTGCCAGGACAGCGGGGGCGGGGGGCGGGGCGGCACGAGTCAGTCGGACCGCGGCTACCGGAGCCGCGAGAGGCGGACAGCAGGGGACTAACGGGGACCGTGGGGGTGGAGATGACGGGGGCGGTGGGGGGGGGGCGGTGGAGTCCGGTGGGGCAGGGGTGACCGGTGCAGGGACCGCGGGGGGGGTGGGGCGGGGCGGCACGAGACAGCTGGACCGCGGGTACCGGAGCCGTGAGGTCCGGCGGCGGGGCGGGGGCCGTGCCCGGTTGCAGGCTCGCGGCGGCAAGGGGCGGGCTCGCAGCAGGAGCGGGACCCGGCGAGGTGGCTGCTGCGGGCGGCGCCTTCACAGCAAACAGCTCCACGAGCGCTCTGCAAGCCGGGACCAGCTCCGCGGCAGCCCAATCCCGGCGGGAGATATTATTAAAGAGTTTAACCCGAACTGTGTCCCAGAAGTCTCTTGTAAAGACGGCTGAACGGTCAGCATTTGGGAAATTAATCAGAGTCCATTCTAAGAGGTTTTTTAGCTCCTGTTTAGGTAATTGACTTGGACCGGAGCTTAGTAAGTACTTAAGTTGTTTATAGAGATGTCTGTCATGGGCAGAGTGAGTTTGTCCCATTATTGACCAGTATGATACTCACCTAGATGTCGCAGGGGGCAGGGTCCTTAATCAGAAGTCCGTCGTGGGGGGCTGGCCAGGCTCTCCACACGGCGCTCAGGACGCTGCTGTCGGGTCCCTCCTCAGAGCTCCGGTTTTCAGGCGTCGCTTGGCAACGGCTTTCCGTGCTCGGGACCTCGCAGGTGTCTCCACTCAGAGCTCCAGCGCGGGCGGTGCTGAGCAATACCCGCCTGTGCTCGGGCGCGCGGCTGGATCCCTCCTAAGAGCTCCGGTCTGCACTGCTTAGCAGCGTGTCCGTGCTCGAGGGGTACCACGGCAAACTTCCTCAAAGAGCTCCAGGTAACCGCTGCGCAGCAGTGGCCGTCTGTGCTCGAGGACTGCCAGGCAATTTCCTCCCTCCGAGAGCTCCAGGTAATTGCTACGAAGTAACGGCTCCCCGTGCTCGAGGGCTGCCTCAGCAGAGTTATAGAGCTCCGGCTTTTACGCTGCGCAGCAACGGTATGCCGTGCTCACGACACGTTCCAGGTGGCTATAACTGGTCTTTTAGTTACCGTCCATGGCGAAGTCTCTCACAGGTGGAAGAAGCTGAATCAGGCCTTCACTCACGTTTGGGCGCCAGTTTGTCGAAATTGATGGCGATGATGGTGATGAGGGTGTGGGTTCGGTCGGGCCCGGCTGGAGATGGACGGCGACGAGAGATCTCTATAAGCAGGTCTTTGGAGCATGCAGTTTATTGCAGAGGGCGTGGGTACAGGGGCACTGCTTAGAGCTGCCAGCTGCAGCTCCAAGCAGGCCCAAGGTGTAAGAGAGGGAGAGAGAGTGAGCGAGAGAGCTAGAGCAAGAGGCTGAGAGCTAAGAGTGTAAAGAGCAAGAGAGACAAACTAAGAGGAGAGCTGAATTAAGAGGAAGAAGAAGAGCAAGAGAGTTACTAAGAGAGCTACTAAGAGGAGAAGAGCATTACTAAGAGAGCTACTAAGAGAGTTACTAAGAGCGTTACTAAGAGGAGAAGAGCATTACTAAGAGGAGAGGAGTTAAGAGAGCGAGGAGCTTGTTACAATACAATAAATCATCTTCTGTAGTGAATATTCTAATTCTCAGTAGCCAATCTAATACAAGGTACAAATCCTATAGCATTTACATACAGCCTATAAGAGTTCTTACATTACCATAGAGTGTTACATTTTAACTTCTAAAAACTACTCTTTGGACCCCTTCTGCTGAGCTA
>NW_027183946.1:0-34468 GCF_041296385.1 Aphelocoma coerulescens
GTGACCCTGGGGGGGTCTGGGTGGTGCCCCTGAGGGGGGTTTGGGGGTGTCCCTGGGGGGGGGGTTGGGGTGACCCTGGGGGGTTTGGGGGGGTCCCTGGGGGGGTTTGGGGTGTCCCTGGGGGGGTTTGGGGTGACACGGGGGGGGTTTGGGGGTGACCCTGGGGGGGTTTGGGGGGTCCCTGGGGGGGTTTGGGGTGACACGGGGGGTTTGGGGGGTCCCTGGGGGGGTTTGGGGTGACACGGGGGGGGTTTGGGGTGACACGGGGGGGTTTGGGGTGACACGGGGAGGTTGGATTGTCCCGGGGGGGGGAATTTGGGTGTCCCTGGGGGGGGGGGGATGTTGGATGTCCCCTGAATTCCCCCGGGGGGGGTTGGGGAACGGACCTGGAATGGAGGGGCCGGGATCCCCCCAATCCCAATCCCAATCCCAATCCCAATCCCAATCCCGGAGCACCCCCAGTGTCCCCCCCCACCCCCCCGCCCCCCCCCCCCCGTGGGGAGCCGCCGCCCGCTCCGGGATTGCGCAATTCCCAACCCCCCCTCCCAAAAATCTTGTGCAATGCGGGCTCGGCGCGGGGGGGGCGGGGGGGGGGGAGGGGAGGGAGGGGGTGCGGTGCCCAAAATCCTCCCCTCCCCCCCCGCAGGTGACACTGCGGCTGCTGCCGCCCCAAATAACCCCCCCTTATCCCAAAAAACCCCCCCTTATCCCAAATAACCCCCCCGAATCCCAAACAACCCCCCCTTATCCCAGACAACCCCCCCTTATCCCAAACAACCCCCCCTTATCCCAAATAACCCCCCCTTATCCCAAAAACACCCCCCCCTTATCCCAAACAACCCCCCCTTATCCCAAATAACCCCCCCGAATCCCAAATAACCCCCCCGAATCCCAAATCCCCCCTCCCCCATCCCGGCCCCGCTCCATCCTGCCCGGCGCGGGGAATTGTGGGAAACTCCCGCCGAGCATCCGCCCCGCTCCATCCCCTCCCCCCCCCCCCCCCGGGATCGGGACCCCCCAAAAACCTCCCGGGGGGGGGGGGGCGGGGCAGAAGGGATTTAGGGAAGGGAACCTGGGAATTCGGGAATCTGGGATTTAGGGAACCTGGGATTTAGGAAATCTGGGATTTAGGGAAAGGCCGTGCCCCATTTAGGGAAGGGAGAGGGAGGGGTTTAGGGGAGGGAATCTGGGAATTTGGGAATTTCGGAAGGGATTTGGGGAAGAGAAGGGATTCCTAAGGGAAGGGAATCTGGGAATTTGGGAAGGGAAGGATTCCCAAGGGAAGGGATTTCGGGAAGGATTCCCAAGGGAAGGGAAGGATTCCCACGGGAAGGGATTTCGGGGAGGGGAGGATTCCCACGGGAAGGCGTTCCGGGAAGGATTCCCGAGGCAGGGCCGGGGATCCCGGGAATGCCGCTCCGCTCCGCTCCGCTCCGGGCCCGCTCGGCGCTG
The DNA here is from genome assembly GCF_041296385.1 of Aphelocoma coerulescens. Taxonomy (NCBI): domain Eukaryota; kingdom Metazoa; phylum Chordata; class Aves; order Passeriformes; family Corvidae; genus Aphelocoma; species Aphelocoma coerulescens. The sequence continues at coordinate 1,453 of NW_027183946.1, forward strand.
CCGCCGCCCCCGCCCCGGGAGCTCTTTATCCGCTCGCCCCGGGCCCGCCCCGCCCCGCCCCGGGAGCTCCGTCCCGCCCCGTCCCGCCCCAATCCCGGAGCTCCCGCCCCGCTCCCGGAGTTCCCGCAGCTCCGTCCCGCCCCGCCCCGGGAGCTCCGTCCCGCCCCGCCCCGCTCCCGGAGCTCCCGCAGCTCCCGCCCCGCCCCGTCCCGCCCCACTCCCGGAGCTCCCGCAGCTCCTGCCCCGCCCCGGGAGCTCCGTTCCGCCCCGCTCCCGCAGCTCCCGCAGTTCCCGTCCCGCCCCGCCCCGGGAGCTCCGTCCCGCCCCGCCCCGTTCCGCCCCACTCCCGCAGCTCCCGCAGCTCCGTCCCGCCCCGCTCCCGGAGATCCCGCAGCTCCCGCCCCGCCCCGGGAGTTCTGTCCCGCCCCGCTCCCGCAGCTCCCGCAGTTCCCGTCCCGCCCCGTCCCGGGAGCTCCCGCTCCGCCCCGCTCCCGCCCCGCTCCCGCGGCTCCCGCAGCTCCCGCCCCGCTCCGCCCCGCCCCGGGAGTTCCGTCCCGCCCCGCTCCCGGAGCTCCCGGAGCTCCCGCAGCTCCCGCAGCTCCCGCCCCGCCCCGGGAGTTCCGTCCCGCCCCGCTCCCGCAGCTCCCGCAGCTCCCGCAGCTCCCGCAGCTCCCGCCCCGCCCCAGGAGTTCCGTCCCGCCCCGCTCCCGCAGCTCCCGCAGCTCCCGCAGCTCCCGCAGCTCCCGCTCCGCCCCGCTCCCGCCCCGCTCCCGCAGCTCCCGCTCCGCTCCCGGAGCTCCTCTCCCGCTCCTCTCCCGCTCCGCTCCCGCTCCTCTCCCGCTCCCGCTCCGCTCCTTCCCCTCTCCCGCAGCTCCCGCCCCGCTCCTTCCCCTCTCCCGCAGCTCCCGTCCCGCTCCTTCCCCTCTCCCGGAGCTCCCGTCCCGCTCCTTCCCCTCTCCCGGAGCTCCCGTCCCGCTCCTTCCCCGCTCCGCTCCCGCTCTCTCTCCCTCTCCCGCCCCGCTCCTTTCCCGCTCCCGCAGCTCCCGCTCCGCTCCCGGAGCTCCCGTTCCGCTCCTTCCCCGCTCCCGGAACTCCGCTCCCGCTCCTTCCCCGCTCCCGCAGCTCCCGCTCCGCTCCTTCCCCGCTCCCGGAACTCCACTCCCGCTCCTTCCCCGCTCCCGCAGCTCCCGTTCCGCTCCCGGAGCTCCCGGAGCTCCTTCTCCGTTCCCTCCCCGCATCCAGAGCTCCCGCCCCGTCCCGCTCCCGGAGCTCCCGCTCCGCTCCTTCCCCGCTCCCGGAGCTCCCGCCCCGCTCCTTCCCCGCTCCCGCAGCTCCCGTTCCGCTCCCGGAGCTCCCGGAGCTCCTTCTCCGTTCCCTCCCCGCATCCAGAGCTCCCGCCCCGTCCCGCTCCCGGAGCTCCCGCTCCGCTCCTTCCCCGCTCCCGCAGCTCCCGCTCCGCTCCTTCCCCGCTCCCGCAGCTCCCTCCGCTCTCCTTCCCCGCTCCCGGAACTCCGCTCCCGCTCCTTCCCCGCTCCCGGAGCTCCCGCCCCGCTCCTTCCCCGCTCCCGCAGCTCCCGTCCCCCTCCCTCCCCGCTCCCGCAGCTCCTTCCCCGTTCCCTCTCCGCATCCAGAGCTCCCGCCCCGTCCCGCTCCCGGAGCTCCCGCTCCGTTCCTTCCCCGCTCCCGGAGCTCCCGCCCTGCTCCTTCCCCGCTCCCTCTCCCGCTCCCTCTCCCTCTCCTTCCCCGCTCCTTCCCCGCTCCCGCTCCCTCTCCCGCCCCGCTCCGCTCGTGATTTTCCCCAATACGAATATCGATCGGATATCGATATCCAGCTGAGCCGGACAAAAGCTCTCCAGCAGTTCAGAGTCAGACAGGGAATGTTTTACCGGCGCCAGGCTCTGCGTGGGAGAGCTGGCGGAGACGCGGGGCCCGATCCAAGCGAACACGAAGCTTTTTATTTACCAAAATTGCGAATATCCAAACCACAAATGCATATTCATGACATCAACACCGCCCGTTCTCCGCTCCGTATGCAAATGAGCTCAAATGCCATTAATGCGTGCTCCGAATTGGGTCGGCGGTCTCGAATTGGGTCGGTGGTCCCAGACAGGTGAAGCAGCTCACCTTCCTCATTCTGACCTTTTTCGCCTTTCTGAGCTTTTAACAATCTTAATTACTCTAATGACCTCCAAATTCCCTCCTGCGTGACTTTTGGCCGGGGTCCCACCGAGGCAGGAAATTGGGAATTGTCCTTGTTGCCCACCCAGCTGATCCATGTTCTGCTCCTGGCTCTGAGCACAGCTAAGCAGCCACGCAAATGACAGATCAGTAATTATCCAGAAATCGATTACGGACACCCGGGAACCCCTTCCAGGTCCAGCTCTCCGAGCTATTTTAATTAACTCTCACTGGGCCCGAATCCTTCCTATTCCAACTCATTTCAACACAGCTCGCCCAGAACTCAAATCTTTTTGTTTCTTTTAAATCCGGGCTTCATTCCCGCTCCGCTCCCGCTGCTCCCGTCCCGCTCCCGCAGCTCCGCTCCCGCAGCTCCCGTCCCGCTCTCGGAGCTCTTCTCCCGCCCCGCTCCGCTCCCGGAGCTCCCGTCCCGCTCCCGGTCCCGCTCCCGGAGCTCCCGTCCCGCTCCCGGAGCTCCGCCCCACTCCTGCTCCGCTCCCGGAGCCCCCGTCCCGCTCCCGGAGCTCCCGTCCTGCTCCCGGTCCCGCTCCCGCAGCTCCCGCAGCTCCCGTTCCGCTCCCGTCCCTCACCCGTTCCGCCCCGCTCCCGGAGCTCCCGTCCCGCTCTCAGAGCCCCCGTCCCGCTCCCGGTCCCGCTCCAGGAGCTCCGCCCCACTCCTGCTCCGCTCCCGGAGCCCCCGTCCCGCTCCCGGAGCTCCCGTCCCGCTCCCGTCCCTCTCCTGCTCCCGTCCCGGAGCTCCCGTCCCTCTCCCGGTCCCTCTCCCGCAGCTCCCGGTCCCTCTCCCGCCCCGCTCCCGGTCCCTCTCCCGCAGTTCCCGGTCCCTCTCCCGCAGCTCCCGCCCCGCTCCCGTCCCTCTCCCGGTCCTCTCCCGGTCCCTCTCCCGCAGTTCCCGGTCCCTCTCCCGCAGCTCCCGTCCCGCTCCCGTCCCTCTCCCGGTCCTCTCCCGGTCCCTCTCCCGCAGCTCCCGTCCCGCTCCCGTCCCTCTCCCGGTCCTCTCCCGGTCCCTCTCCCGCAGCTCCCGCCCCACTCCCGTCCCTCTCCCGGTCCTCTCCCGGTCCTCTCCCGGTCCTCTCCCGGTCCCTCTCCCGCAGCTCCCGTCCCTCTCCCGGTCCCTCTCCCGCAGCTCCCGTCCCTCTCCCGTCGCTCTCCCGTCCCTCTCCCGCAGCTCTCGTCCCTCTCCCGGTCCTCTCCCGCAGCTCCCGCCCCGCTCCCGTCCCCCTCCCGCAGCTCCCGTCCCTCTCCCGGTCCCGGTCCCCCTCCCGCAGCTCCCGTCCCTCTCCCGGTCCCTCTCCCGCCGCTCCCGCCCGCTCCCGGTCCCTCTCCCGCAGTTCCCGTCCCTCTCCCGGTCCCTCTCCCGCAGCTCCCGTCCCTCTCCCGGTCCCGGTCCCTCTCCCGCAGCTCCCGTCCCGCTCCCGGTCCCTCTCCCGCAGTTCCCGTCCCTCTCCCGGTCCCTCTCCCGGTCCCTCTCCCGGTTCCTCTCCCGCCGCTCCCGCCCCGCTCCCGGTCCCGCTCCCGGTTCCTCTCCCGCAGTTCCCGTCCCTCTCCCGGTCCCTCTCCCGGTTCCTCTCCCGCCGCTCCCGCCCCGCTCCCGGTCCCGCTCCCGGTCCCTCTCCCGCAGTTCCCGTCCCTCTCCCGGTCCCTCTCCCGGTCCCTCTCCCGCCGCTCCCGCCCCGCTCCCGGTCCCGCCCCGCTCCCGGAGCTTTCTGGAACGGCCCCGGGCCCCCCTCCGCGCTGCCCCCGCCCCGTCCCGTGGCCCGGCCCGTGCCCGCCGTGCCCGCGCTCCCGCGTTCCCAGCAGCATTCCCAGAAATTCCCCACACCGGGAAGGGGCCGGGGGGGAGGGGAGGGGGGGGGTTTGCTGTTCACCCCCCCCCCCGGCCCGGGGCTCCCCAAATTCTGCAGCCCGGGGGGGGCTCAACCCCGCCCCGCCCCCCAACACCCCCGGACCCCCCCCGGGACCCCCCGAATTCCCGATCCTTCCTGGAGCTGCCGCATTCCAGCGGGGAAACTGAGGCACGGCGCCCCCCCCCCACCCATCCCCCACCTCGCTGCCATCCGTGAGCCCCCCAAAATTCCCCCTCCCGCTCCTGTCGCCGAAAACCGGGAATCGAGCTCTGCACGCGCCGGGAGCACGGGAAGGATTTTCCAGGGAATATTCCCGCCCAGCAGGGAAAAGAAAAAATGTATAAAAAATATTTAAAAAATAAAAATAAATAAAAATTTAAAAGAAATAGAAATAAATAAAAATAAATATAAATATAAATAAAAAATAAAAATAAAATAAATAAAAATAAAAATAAAAATAAAAATAAAAATTAAAAAATAAAAATTAAAAAATAAAAATAAAAATAAAAATAAAAATAAAAATAAAAATAAAAAAATAAAAATAAAAATAAAAAAAAAATAAAAAAAAAATAAAAATAAAAATAAAAAAAATAAAAAAATAAAAATAAAAATAAATAAAAATAAAAATAAATAAAAATGAAAATATATAAAAGTAAATAAATAAATGAATGAAGAAATAAACGAATAAAGAAATAAACGAATAAATAATTGAAGGATACGTAAACAATTATAAAAAATAAAAATTAAAAAAAATATTTAGAGAAAGAAATATTTCTAGGACAAATAAATAACTGTAAATATAGATATTTAAAAATACAGAAATAAATGTTTCGATATCAAATAAATAATTAGGAAAAATAAATATTGAAAAAATAAATAAATATTTCCAAAAATGAATATATTTTTTAAAAAAAATATAGAAATTGACATTCCAAGAATAAGTAAATAATTATAAAAATAAACGTTTAAAAAAATATATAAATCTTACAAGAAGAAAGAAATAATTATAAAAATATTTTTTAAAAAAAGAAATAGAGAAATAAATAGAAACATACATCTATTAATTAAACATTAATTAACTAATTAATTTCCTGGCTACATTTACACTCGAAACAATTCCTTGGATGCGAGCAAGGATCGTTTGGGGAACACCCCCACTCCCCAAATTCTCCCGGCTCTTCCAAGGAACCGCTTTCTCCTTGGAATCCGCGGGCTCGGGGTGCGCCTCCCTTATCTCCCGAGCCGAGCCATTCCCGGGAGAGGGAAATCCAGGGATTTGGGCGGGGCCGAGCTCGCCCTTATCGCGGCCAGGGCCCGCTAATCCCTGATAAGAGCGCCTGGCAGGGATCCCGGAATTCCTGCTGGATGCCGCTACCCAGCGCCGCTCTGCGGGGCTTCCAAGGATTTTCCAGCGTCCCCTCCCGCCCCCGCCGCTCCAGGGATTTCTCTGCGAAGGAATCCAAGCTGTCCCATCCCGGGCCCCATTCCTGGTGCCGCCACGGGCGCATCCTCCCCCCCAAAAATTCCCAAAATTCCCGAAGCGGGGGAGTTTCTCCCTCCCCAAACTCGTGGGGGTTCAACCCCGCCCCAAACATCCACTGAGCCCCCCCCCCGGGGCCCCCCGAATTCCCGATCCTTCCTGGAGCTGCCGCATTCCAGCGGGGAAACTGAGGCACGGCCCTTCCCATCCCCCCCCGCTCCCAGCCCGATTCCACCCCCCCCCCCCGCCCCGGGCCATGGCTGATTCCAGGTCCTGACCCCAATCCCGGGAAAACAATGGGAACCGGCAGAACGGGTTGGAGCCGGCCAGGGGGCGGGGCACGCCCGGATCCCGCCCCCCTCGGCCCCCGCGGGAAGAGGGAACGGAGCGGCGGGATCGGCACCGGGATCGGCACCGGGATCGGCACCGGGATCGGCACCGGGATCGGCACCGGGATCGGCACCGGGAGCGGGATCGGGATCGGGGACCCCCGGCCCGGCTGCGGACCCCGGAGGGGGTACGGGACACGCGGGGGGGCTGCGGGACCCCGGGAATGCGGGCGGGACCCCGGGAATGCGGGCGGGACCCCGGGAATAAGCGCGGGATCCCGGGATCGGGTGCGGGACCCCGGGAATGAGCGCGGGATCCCGGGATCGGGTGCGGGACCCCGGGAATGCGGGCGGGATCCCGGGATCGGGTGCGGGATCCCGGAAATGAGCGCGGGACCCCGAGATCGGGTGCGGGACCCCGGGAATGGCTGCGGGACCCCGGGAATGCGGGCGGGACGCCGGGATCGGGTGAGGGACCCCGGGAATGCGGGCGGGATCCCGGGATCGGGTGCGGGACCCCGGGAATGCGGGCGGGATCCCGGGAATGGCTGCGGGACCCCGGGAATGCGGGCGGGACGCCGGGATCGGGTGAGGGACCCCAGGAATGGCTGCGGGACCCCGGGAATGCGGGCGGGATCCCGGGATCGGGTGCGGGCCGGGCGCTCCCGCACCGCGCTGCGCGGGGGCCGTGTCGGGACATGTCGGGCCAGGTTTTCCCAGCGTTTTCCCGGGGGATCCCTTTCCCTCCGGGATCCCGGCGGGGCCCCGGGGGTCGCTGCCCCACTTTGGGGGGGGTCTCAGCACGGGGGGGGGGGGGGGATTTGTGGAAATTTGGGATCCAGCGCTGGGACGGGGCGGGGGGGGGCCTGGCTCCCGCCGCCGTTCCCAGGGGTTCACTCCCGCCTCTGCTCCCGCAGCTCCAGGACAGCCCTGCGGATCCGGGGACATTCCCTGGGATCGGGGACACCTCCCGGGAATCCGTGACCCCGGAGCAGCACCGGGGCCGTGACCTCGGTGCCCCTTCCCCCGGAAAGAGCAGTGACCTTCCTCCCCGGCCGCTTCCTCTTCCTGGGCTCGGAACCCTTGGGCCGCCGCTCCTGGGACTGCCGGAATTCCTGGGACACCCCTGGGACACCCCTGGGACACCCCTGGGAGACCCCTGGGAGACCCCTGGGAGACCCGGGCGAGCTGAGGTGGCCCCGCTGGCTCCCCGCTTGCCGGGGCCATGTTCTGTTTGCCGTTCAGGAGGAAGGGGCGGAACGGGGATCCCCCCGAAGCCGCGGATCGCGGGATTTTCCACGAGCCCCGCGCTCCCAAGGACTCACCGGGAGCCGCCGGGCCCTGGCAGCCGGATCCCGAGGAGTTTTCCACGTTCTGCCGGCACCGGCGGCCCGGGAAGGGCTGGGGGCCGCGCTGGGCCGGGCTGCAGAGCCAGGACGGGATCCGGCCTTCCCGAGGAGCCGGGGAGAGCTGGAGGGACGCCGGGATGCCGGGAGAGGCGGGAGAGGCGCCCGGGTGTGCCCGGAATGGCAGAGTCCAGCAGGAACAGCTGAAGGTGGGGGACACTCCCAGCGGGATCCGACACCTCGGGAAGGACGTTCGGGATGAGCCGGGTGTCCCACGCACGGCCCAGAACGGGAATGTGCCCAGGGAAGGGACGGATCAGCCTCAGCCCCCGCGCCAGGATGAGGAGGGAGAGGCCAGCGGCTCTTCCCAGAGCCCGGGATCGGGCGCGGAGGGGGACGCGGACGCTGCCACCGGCCCTGGAGGGGGCGGGGACGGACGGGAGCCGGAGCCTCCGTCCGGAGCGGAGCTGAGGCGGAGTCTCCGGGAAAGGCTGCGCCAGCTGGGACAGGACACGGAAAGCTCGGAAGGGAAATCCACGGCAGCGCTGGCGGCCCAGCTGGCGGAGAAGATCCTGAGCACGCCCACCGAGATGTACCCCTCGGAGCCGGGAGTGTGGAGCGTCCGTCAGGAGCAGGGATCCGGAGCCGACCGGGACCTCGAGCTGGGCGTTCCCGTGTCCGTGCGTGGGAGCGCGCCCGGGAATGATGGGATCATCGTCGGGATGCTGCAGCTCTGCGGGAATGTGGAGAGCGGCGAGGAGGAGGAGGAGGAGGAGGAGGGAGAAGGTTTCCTCTCGGGGATCTACTGGCTCCAGGTTCCCTCAGGCCTGGCACAGGAATTCCCGGAGGTGTGGGCGCGCTCCCACCTGGACTGCGGCCGGCTGGCCGAGGAGGAGCGGCTGGACGGGGCCCCCGTGGGCTTCCAAGAGCAGCGCCCGAGGCCGCCCGACGTGGAAGAGCGGATGGCGGAATTGCTGCGGGAATACCTGGAGCAGGGAATCGTGGTGGAGGGCAGCTCCGCCTCCAACAACCCCTTGATCCTCATCCCAAAACGCAAGGGGAGGGGCTGGCGCCTGACCCTGGACTGCCGAGCCCTCAACAAGGCCACTCCCGTGGAGCCCCTGGAGCGGCCGGACAGGGCCCGGCTCCTGGCGTCCGTCAACCCGCGGAGCCGCTTCTTCTCCGTGCTGGATTTATCCAACGCCTGCCTCGCCATTCCCTTGGCCCGCAGCTCCTGGCCCAGGTTCGCCTTCACCTTCCAGGGCCGGCAGTTCCTGTTCACGCGGCTGCCGCCGACGTTCCGCGGCACCGGCTCCATCCTGCACCGGCGCGTGCGCGCCATGCTGGCCCAGCTGGAGCCCGGCGCCGCTCCCGGCGTTTTCCATTACTACGACGACATCCTGGTGACCGGGAAGAGCTGGCGGCAGGCGGCGCACCGCACCCGGAGAGTGCTGGAGCTCATCCGGAGCGCCGGCTTCAAAGCCAACCCGCACAAGGCGCAGCTGGTGCGGCGCGAGGTGGATTTCCTGGGAGTAACCATCGGAGCCGCGGGGCAGCGCGTTCCCGAGGAAAAGGTGGAGGAGATCCGCGGGGACTGCGACGCCCTCCGCTGCTGCAGCGCCGGCGCGCTCCGCTCCGTCCTCGGGAAGTTCGGGAGCTGGCGCTGCTTCATTCCCGACTACTGGGAGCTGGCGCTGCCGCTGCAGCGCCTGGTGGAGCTGGGAGACGGGGAATGGGAAGGGGGCTGGAGGCAGCGGCTGCGGCGGCTGATGGAGGCCCTGGAGGCCGCGCCCGTCCTGCACTTCCCGGATAAATCCCGGCCCTTCCTCATCCGGCTCTCGCCGCACGAGGAGACGGCGGGAGCCGCGCTGCTGCAGGAGAAGGCGGGGATTCTGCTGCCGGTGGGACACTGCTCCCGCATCCTGAGCCGGTGGAATTTCTCCAGTGTGGAGAGGGGGTGCATGGCGGCCGTCCAGGCTGTGCAGGACTTCGAGGCCTTCACGGGGCCGGCTCCCGTCGTCATCTCGGATTCCATGTGGAATTACCTCGTCCGGGGCGAGGCGCTGGGCTCCGGCGGCTCCGGGCTCCCGGAGCAATGGACGCTGCTCCTGACGTACAGAGGGCCGGACAAGCGGGAATCCCAAAGCATCTCCATCGTGCCGGCTCCCGAGCTCCGGTACCTGCTTTCCGGCGTTCCCAAAGCCAGCGTGTGGTTCCTGGCCGTGGAATCGCGGGGACCGTCCGTCGGCTTCGCCGCCGTCAGCCTGGAGGAGCGGTGGCTGCTGGGCGGCTGCCGGGGCGCGGGGGAGGCGGCGGCGGAGCTGGAGGCGCTGCGGGAGCTCCTGGAGCAGCACCACAGCTCCGGCCCGCTCTTCCTCTACTCCAGCTGCCCGGGCCTGGCGGCGCGGCTGGAAAGGTGGGAGAGGGAGCCGGGCCGGAATCCCGCCGGCAGCGCCTGGCCCCGCGTCCTGCGCTGGCTCCGCGCCTTCCCGGGGATGTTCAGGGTGGGGGAGCTGGGAAGGGCCGGCAGCGCCGAGAGGGCTTGGATCAGCAGGGCGAGCGCCAGGGCCGGGGCGGTGGCCGGGAGCGGCCGGAAAATCTGGGAACCATCCAAGTACGAGCGGCAGGAAATCGTCGCGCGGTGCCACCGCCGGCACGAGGGCGCGGACGAGACCCTGGCCAGGGTGCGGGAAGTGGCCTCCTGGGAAGGCGACAGGGACGACGTGGCCCGCTGGGTGCTGAGCTGCCCCACGTGCCGCCATCCCGCTGCCGATCCCGATCCCGGCCCGCAGCGGGCGGAGGGCCCCTGGTCCTGCCTCTGGATCAGCCTCTCCAAGCCCCTTCCCCGGAGCGCCGAGGGCTTCTGCGCGCTCCTGGTGGTGCAGGACGCGCTCTCGGGCTGGCTGGACGCCTTCCCGCTGCGGCGGCGCGCGGAGCCCGACGTCACCCGGACGCTCCTCCAAGAAGTTTTCGGGAATTTCGGCACGGTCGCCTCGGTGCTGCTGGCGCCGGCGCCCGCCTGGATGTGGAATTCCATGAGCCGGGCCCCGCTCCGGGGTTTCTGGAGCCGCCTGGAGCTCTCGTGCCTGCACGATGCCGCCGAGGGCCTGTGGAGGGTGGCGCAGGCGGCCGGGAAGGGCTGGGCCGGGATGCTCCCGCTGATCCTGGCGGGAATCCGATCCTTCCACGCCAGGAGAGACGAGCTGCGCCCTCTGCTCTGCGTTCCCGGCCTGCCCCTGGAATTGCGCTGGGAAGGCCCCGGAGAGGAGGAGCTCGACGCCGGGAACGACGCCGGGAACGACGCCGGGAACGACGCCGGGAACGACGCCGGGAACGACGCCTGGAACGAGCTCTCCTGGCTGCGCAGGAGGCGGCTCCTGCCGGGCTACCGGGAGCGCGTGGAGGCCGCGCTCCGCCGGGATCCCGGCTCGGGGCTGGGGGGATGGCGGTTAGGCTGGACTGGGGGGTTTAGGCAGGACTGGGAGAGGCTTTAGGCGGGACTGGGAGATGTTTTAGGGATGGGGGAGGCTTTAGGCGGGACTGGGAGAGGCTTTAGGCGGGACTGGGAGATGTTTTAGGGATGGGACTGGGAGAGGTTTTAGGGATGGGAGAGGTTTTAGGCGGGACTGGGAGAGGTTTTAGGGATGGGAGAGGTTTTAGGCGGGACTGGGAGAGGTTTTAGGGATGGGAGAGGTTTTAGGCAGGACTGGGAGAGGTTTTAGGGATGGGAGAAGCTTTAGGGATGGGAGAGGTTTTAGGGATGGGAGAGGCTTCAGGCGGGACTGGGAGAGGTTTTAGGCAGGACTGGGAAAGCTTTTAACTGGGACAGCTTTTAAGCCTGGAAGTGCTTTTAGGCTGGACTGGGGGACTTTTAAGCAGGACTGGGAGAGCTTTTAGGCCTGGTGAAGCTTTTAGGCTGGACTGAGGCTCTTAGGTGGGGCTGGGGGGCTTTTGGGCCACACTGAGCAGAGTTTTAGGCCTGGGAGAGCGTTTAGGTAGGACTGAGTGAGGTTTCAGGCCTGGGAGAGCATTTAGGCTGGATTGGAGAACTTTTAAGCAGGACTGGGGGGGATTTTAGGCAGGATTTGGGACTTTTTAGAACTGGTGAAGGTTTAAGTTGGGACTGAGGGACTTCCAGGCTGGACTGGGGAACTTTTAGGCCTGGGGGAGCTTTTAGGGCGGACTGAGCAAGGTTTTAGGCCTGGGAGAGCTTTTAGGCTGGACTGGGGAACTTTTAGAACTGGTAAAGCTTTTAGGCCGGACTGAGGGGCTTTTAGGCTGGACTGAGGGGCTTTTAGTCTGGACTGAGGGGCTTTTAGGCTGAGCTGGGAGAGGTTTTAGGCGGGACTTGGGGGATTTTTTAGGCCAGACTGAGAGAGGTTTTAGGCGGGACTTGGGGGATTTTTTAGGCCAGACTGAGAGAGGTTTTAGGCGGGACTTGGGGGATTTTTTAGGCCAGACTGAGAGAGGTTTTAGGCGGGACTGAGAGAAGTTTTAGGTTGGACTTGGGGGAGTTTTTAGGCAGATTTGGGACCTTGTAGAACTGTTGAAGCTTTAAGTCAGGACTGAGGGACGTTTAGGCCCGGCAGAGCGTTTAGGCCGCACTAAGCCCGGCTCAGCCTCCTGCTCCGCTGGCCAGGCCCAGGCAGGGACATCTCCCTGCTCCGACTGGTTCGGGCTGGGCTCGGCTTTTCCCGGGAAATCCGGCGCCGGGAGCTCCGGGACGGGGCCGCCGTTCCCGATCCGCTCGGGGGGGGCTCCCGCTCCCCCATGGAAGTCCTGGAATGTTTTCCCTCTTTTTCCCACCCCTCGTCGCCTTCATTAAACCGGGTTTAAGCTGCAGCCCAGGATGGGGTTAAGTCCTTGGAGCCGCTGCGGGCTGGGAACGGGGAGATAAGCGGGAATTCTTTGGGATATCGACGCTCCAAGGCCGTTCCTGCCCCCGCATCCAAGGAATTCCTGATGGGGGCCGGGTCCCCGCTGGCGCCTTCCGGGAGCTTTCCCGAGGCTCCTTCCCAAGGTTCCCGGGAGCCCTTTCCCGTTTTTCCCCGGCTCCATCTCTCCAAGCCCCTCTGCCCTTAAAACCCCGGAATTCCGGAGGCGGGAAAGGATCCCTGAGGGATCGAATCCAGGCAGTCCCCGGGAGCCCTGGGGGTGCCCAATCCCGGGAATCCCAACCTCTGATCCACGAGCCGGGATCAGCCTCGGACACCTCGGGATCAGCTCCAGGGGCTGGGAATTCTCAGGGATGGGGGTGGGGTGAACTTCCCGGGATCCCCCAAAATCTGGGAATGCCGTGGGATGAGAGGGGGGCTCAGTGGGAATTCCTGGGATTTTTTAATTCCCTGAGGGGGGAGGGGGGGCTGAGGCGCCTCTGGATGTCCCCGATCCCGTGGGAATCCATCCCACGGCACCGACCTGGGATCAGCGCCCCAGCCGGGAGCTGGGAACGAACGGAGCCAGCCGGGACCCGGATCCCGATCCCAGACCCTGATCCGGGCACCATTCCCAGGATCCCAGATCCAGGGCTCACATCCCAGACCCAGCTCCCCGTAGGGAACCCCAAATCCAGGGGCCGTTCCCAGGATCCCCAAATTCACTTTCCCATCCCTGTCCTAAATCCAGGGATCAGATCCCAAACCCGTCCCCTGTTCCCACCCCAAATCCAGGGATCAGATCCCAAACCCATCCCCTATTCCCACCCCAAATCCAGGGATCAGATCCCAAACCCGTCCCCTGTTCCCACCCCAAATCCAGGGATCAGATCCCAAACCCATCCCCTATTCCCACCCCAACTCCAGGGATCAGATCCAAACCCACCCCCTGTTCCCACCCCAACTCCAGGGATCAGATCCAAACCCACCCCCTGTTCCCACCCCAAATCCAGGGATCAGATCCCAAATCCATTCCCTATTCCCTGTCCCAAATCCAGGGATCAGATCCCAAACCCGTCCCCTCTCCCCGCCCCAAATCCAGGGATCAGATCCCAAACCCGTCCCCTATTCCCATCCCAAATCCAGGGATCAGATCCCAAACCCATCCCCTCTCCCCATCCCAAATCCAGGGATCAGATCCCAAACCTTTCCCCTATTCCCATCCCAAATCCAGGGATCAGATCCCAAACCCGCCCCCTCTCCCCATCCCAAATCCAGGGATCAGATCCCAAACCCGTCCCCTATTCCCACCCCAAATCCCCGTCCCGACGCCCCCATCCCAATCCCAGCCCCATTCCCTATCCCAGCCTCCCAGATCCCGCTTCCCGGGCTCCCGGCCCCCCATCCCAGCCCCTTTTCCCAAATTCCCGGGTTCCGCCCATTTGTTCCTCCCTGGGGGCGGGCTCGGCCTCGGTCCCTCCTTTCCCAGCCCCGATCCCGATCCCGATCCCGCTTTTTGGGGCCGCGGGCCAGCCCGGACCGCGCCATTCCCGCTTTTCCCGCATGGGCGCGGCGGCCGCTCCGATCCCGCCGGGAATTCCGAGCGCTCCCCGGGAAGTTTCGGGAGCGCGGGGCCGGCGCGGGGGAGCCGCTCCCTGAACTTCTCCGGGAAGAGGAATTCCAGGGCGGATGCGGGAATTGGGGCGCTGAGGCCCGCGCTGGGGGCGATGCGAGGTGAGCCCGAGCATCCCGCGGGATTGGGGGGCTCGGGAGAGGGAAAAGCGGGAATGGGGAGCGGGAATCCCAAAATCCCACCCGGGGAATCCCAAAAATCCGCTCCAGAGGATGATCCCAAAAACCCACCCGGAGAATCCTAAAAACCCACCTGGAGGAATCCCAAAAATCTGCCCGGGGGTATCCCCAAACCCACCCAGGAGATCCCAAAATTCCACCTGGAGGAGTCCTAAAAACCCACCCGGGAGGATCCCAAAAACTCACCTGGGGAATCCTAAAATCCCACCCGGGGAATCCCAAAAATCCGCTCCAGAGGATGATCCCAAAAACCCACCCGGAGAATCCTAAAAACCCCCTTGGAGGAATCCCAAAATTCCACCGGGGGGAATTCCAAAATCCCACCCGGGCAATCCCGAAAACCTACCCAGGATATCCCAAAAATCCATGAGGGGGAAGATCCCAAAATCCCCTCTGGGGGAATCCCAAAATCCTGGGAAGCCTCGGGATGAGCGGGGGCGCAGGGAGGGATTTGTACCCCCTTCCCCCCCAAAAAATTTGGGAAGGATCCAGGGGGTCACGGTGGGAATGCCGAGCTCTGGGATTCTGGGAATGCCGGCACTGGGAATTCCGGACATGTCCCACCCGCAGGGAAATTTGGGAAGCGCGGGAAGGGGGAACCAAACCCCTGCCGGAATCCCAAATTTCCTCTCCGAGCACCGGGAATTTTCCCTTGGCTTCCGTGGGGTTTTTTATGGCTGGGAATCCTGGAAGGCCCCGGGAGCTGGGAACTCTTCCCGGAGCATCCCGAATTTTCCAGCCCTTCGTTCGGAGAGGGGCACCGGGAATTTTCCCTTTGCTCCCACGATTTTTTGGGTTGGGAATCCAGGAATCCGCTCGGGAGCCCTTCCCGCCTCCGTCTCCCACTCTTGTCCCAAATCCAAGCGGAATTCCCAAATTCCCGCCTTCGGGATGCCCCGATTCCCGCGGGGACCCCGATGTGTTCCCGTGGGATTTGCCAGCGGTGCCTCCGGGGGGGACTCCCGGCTTTTCCTTGGGAATGCGGGGCTGGGGGGTCCCCAGGGATCCCGGGAATGGGATCGGGGAACTCCAGGATCCAGGGAATAGGATCTGGGATTCCTGGGACCCTGGGAATGGGATCTGGGAGCTCTGGGATCCCGGGAACCTCTGGAATGGGATCTGGGATTCCTGGGACCCTGGGAATGGGATCTGAGAACTCTGGGATCCCGGGAACCTCTGGAATGGGATCTGGGAGCTCCAGGATCCTGGGAATTGGATCTGGGAACTCTGGGATCCCGGGAACCTCTGGAATGGGATCTGGGAACTCTGGGACCCTGGGAATGGGATCTGGGAGCTCTGGGAGCTCAGGGATCCTGGGAATGGGATCTGGGATCTCCGGGATCCCGGGAATGGGATCCGGCCGCTCTGATCCCGCTCCTTTCCCTCGCAGCGGCCGAGGCAGCCGAGGAGGAGGAGATGCCGCCCTTCGGCTCCGCAGCGGGAGGTGAGGACCGGGAATGCCGGGATTCCGGGTGGGAACGGGGCTGTCGGGAGCCGCCCCATCCCGAGATCCCGATCCCTTTTCCCGGGATCCCTTTCCCAGGGCGATCCCGGAGCAGCTGCCGCCAGTGCCACCGGAATCTCTCGCTCCGCGCATCCGTCAGGATCCTCTTCGGCCTCTCCGGGATGCTCCTGGTGGCCGTGGCCGTGCTGGGAGCGCTGGGTGAGCCGGGATGGGCCGGGAATGAGGGATTGGGATCGGGATTGGGATCGGGATCGGGGTGGGGCGGCTCCAGCGGCTCCTGGGATAGCTCGGGAATCATCCCGGCAGTGGGGGGGTTGATCCATGGGAACCTCGGGAATCGCCTGGAGGTTGGATCCCAGCAATTGCCAAGGGATGGAATCCCGGAGGAGGTCGGATCCCAGGTGATTCCCAGGGATGGCAATTCCCGAGGGATGGAAATTCCCAAGGGATGGAAATTCCCAAGGGATGGAATCCCGGAGGAGGTCGGATCCCGGGTGATTCCCAGGGATGGCAATTCCCGAGGGATGGCAATTCCCAAGGGAGGGAATCCCGGAGGAATTCTGGCAAAGCCCACGCCTGGAATCTCCTGGGAATGCCCCTCGCAGTCGCCGCAGTCGCAGCCGGGAGCGGAGCGCGGATGGGGCCGCCATTCCCGGTTCCCTGCCGGGGCCGCCATTCCCGGTTCCCTGCTGGCCCCGCCATTCCCGGCTCCCTGCTGGCTCCGCCATTCCCGGTTCCCTGCTGGCCCCGCCATTCCCGGCTCCCTGCTGGCCCCGCCATTCCCGGCTCCCTGCCAGGGCCACCATTCCCGGCTCCCTCCTGGGGCCGCCATTCCCGGTTCCCTGCCGGGGCCGCCATTCCCGGTTCCCTGCCGGCCCCGCCATTCCCAGCTCCCTGCTGGCCCTGCCATTCCCAGTTCCCTGCTGGCCCCGCCATTCCCAGCTCCCTGCTGGCCCTGCCATTCCCAGCTCCCTGCTGGCCCCGCCATTCCCAGCTCCCTGCTGGCTCCGCCATTCCCAGTTCCCTGCTGGCCCCGCCATTCCCGGCTCCCTCCTGGGGCCGCCATTCCCGGCTCCCTGCTGGCT
This sequence comes from Aphelocoma coerulescens, assembly GCF_041296385.1. NCBI lineage: Eukaryota > Metazoa > Chordata > Aves > Passeriformes > Corvidae > Aphelocoma > Aphelocoma coerulescens. Next base: position 17,887 of record NW_027183946.1, read on the forward strand.
CCGCCATTCCCGGTTCCCTGCTGGCCCCGCCATTCCCGGCTCCCTGCTGGCCCCGCCATTCCCGGTTCCCTGCCGGGGCCGCCATTCCCGGTTCCCTGCTGGCTCCGCCATTCCCAGTTCCCTGCTGGCCCCGCCATTCCCAGTTCCCTGCTGGCCCTGCCATTCCCAGTTCCCTGCTGGCCCCGCCATTCCCGGCTCCCTGCTGACCCCGCCATTCCCGGTTCCCTGCTGGCTCCGCCATTCCCAGTTCCCTGCTGGCCCCGCCATTCCCGGTTCCCTGCTGGCTCCGCCATTCCCAGTTCCCTGACGGGGCCACCATTCCCAGCTCCCTGCTGGCCCCGCCATTCCCGGTTCCCTGCTGGCCCCGCCATTCCCGGCTCCCTGCTGGCCCTGCCGCCATTCCCAGTTCCCTGCTGGCCCCGCCATTCCCAGCTTCCTGCTGGCCCCGCCATTCCCGGTTCCCTGCTGGCCCCGCCATTCCCGGCTCCCTGACTTCCCGGATTGCCGGGCAGTGTTCCGGAAGGTCGATTCCATCTCCGAGGAGATCGGCTCATCCCAGAGCTTCTACGAGCGGAAAATCCTCTCCCTCCAGGAGGATCTCCAGGGATTGGGTGAGCGCTGCGATCCCGGCGCCTTTTCCAGGGATTCCTCCCTTTTCCAGGTCCTCCCCTCCCCCCCCTCCCCCAGCCAAATCCCTGCTTTTGTTTTTTCCCGGGATTCTGGGCAGGGATGTCGGTCTCATCCCAAGGGTGCGGTGGGTGGGATGGGGCTTTGGAGAAGCTCTCCCGGTGCTCATCTCCAGGGTGATGGAATCCGGGAATTCCAGAGGGATTCGGGTGGGAAATGTGGGATCAGGAGGAAGCTGGGATTGGGATTTTCCCAGTGTCCACTCCAGGGTGATCAGTCCTGGAATTCCGGAGGGATTCGGGTGGGAAGGGAGGGTGGGATCGGGGTTGTCCCAGTGCCCATCTCCAGGGTGATGGAATCTGGGAATTCCAGAGGGGTTCGGGTGGGAAGGGACCTCCTGCGGGATCAGGAGGAAGCTGGGATTGGGATTTTCCCAGTGCCCACTCCGGGGTCATGAAATCCTGGAATTCTGGAAAGATTCGGGTGGAAATTGCGGGATCAGGAGGAAGCTGGGATTGGGATTTTCCCAGTGCCCACTGCAGGCTGATGGAATCCCGGAGTTCCGGAAGGATCCGGGTGGGAAGGGAGGGTGGGAGCTGGTGGGATCGGGGTCGTCCCGGTGCCCATCTCCAGGGTGATGGAATCCCGGAGTTCCGGAAGGATCCGGGTGGGAAGGGCCCCCAAGGCTCCGGCTGCATCCAGGGCCCCCTTCCCAAGTGGCGCTGGCTCCGATTCCCGCCCAGCCCGGCCTGGAGTCGGGCACCGACCTCGGAGCGGCTCCGCGGATTCCTCCGGGCCCGGGAAGCGGGATGGGCCGGGATAACGGGCGGATCCTCTCCTCGGCTCAGGCGAGAAAACCGGGAACGGCTCCGCGTGCCGGGACACGGCGGCGCTGGGCCGGGAGCTCTCGGAGCTGCAGCGGGAGCTGGAGGAGATCCAGAAGATGCTCCTGGCCCAGGAAATCCTCCTGGATCGAACTTCCCAGAGCCACGCCCGCCTCTCCTCCGCCGGCTCCTCCATCTCCGGCGGGCTGGAAAACTGCTCCGCGTCCATCGGGAACGTCAACCGGAGCCTGGAGCGGCTGCGGGAGCAGGCGGGGGGGTGGCAGGGGGTCGCTTCCCGCCTGGAGAATTCCCTGCAGGGCCTGGCCCGGCAGCGCTCGGAGGCGGCGGCGGCCGTGGAGCGGCTGAATTCCAGCCTGGCGCAGAATTCCCAGCGGCTCCGGGCGCTCCAGAGGAAGGCGGACGAGGAGACGCTGACGCTGCACCGGGTGGTGACCGAGCGGCAGAACCTCTCCCGGGCCTTGGGCTCGCTCCGCTCGGCCTCGTCCCGGAGCGCGGAGCTGCTGCGGAGCCTGCAGGCCGGGCTGGGCGCGGCGGCGCGGGAAGCGGCGCGGAATTCCGAAGGGATGCACGAGCTGGCCCTGCAGCTGCTGGGGCTGCAGCTGCGGCTGGACGACGTCTCCTCGCAGCTGGACGAGCAGCAGGACGAGCACCAGGACCTGCGCTACCACCGCGGCCGCGGCCGCGACCGCGCGGAGGAGCGGCTCCGGGCGCTGGAATCCCGCCTGGAATTGCACGAGCTGGAGATCGGCACCATCGCGGCCAACGTGGACGCCACGGACGGGCACGTGCGCGGCATGCTGCGCTTCCTGGGCGCCGTGCGCCTCTCCTGCACCCTGGGCTTCCACGCCCAGGCCGAGGAGCTGCAGCAGCTCAACCGATCCCTCGGGAGGCTCCAGGCGGCCACGGAAGCGCTGCGGGAGCGCTCCGGGATCCTGGGCGCCCGCCTGGAGCTGGACGTCCGCAACCTGTCGGTGGTGGTGGAGGAGATGAAGGCGGTGGACGCGCGGCACGGGGAGGCGCTCCGGAACGTCAGCGCGCTCCGAGGTCCGCGGGATCCCGGGATTGGGGATTCCCGGGGTTGGGGGTGGGATCGGGGGGATGCTGATCCCGAGGCGGGTGGGAGGAGGCGCCGAACGATCCCCGGGTGGCAGCGGGATCGTCCCGTGGGCGCGGGGGTGTCCCAGAGAGAGCCGGCGCTTCTCTGGATTTGGGGGATTTGGGGGTTTCGGGGGATCCTGATGCCAAGGAAGGTGGAGGAGGATGCAAAGCCCCGCTGCGAGGTCCGGGATGGCACCGGGATGGCGCCGGGATAGCACGGGGATGGCACGGGGATCATCCCACGGACGCGGAGCCCAGGGACAGCAGGGAGCGGAGCGCTCGGGACGAGCGGCGGGATTTGGGAATTGTCCCCAGCTCCCCGTCCCAGCCCAGCTCTTCGCGACCCCACCGGAGCAGCATCCCCCGGCCGGAATTCCCGCATTCCCTCCATCCCCTCTGTCATTCCAGGCGTTCCGGGCCTGCCGGGGCCCCGCGGCCCCAGGGGCGATGCGGGATCCGGGGGCGCCCCGGGAATTCCAGGCCAGAAGGGCGACGCCGGAATTTTGGGATCGCCGGGACCGCCGGGACCGCCGGGATCTCCGGGCCCGCCCGGGCCGCAGGGGGAGCGGGGCCCCGCGGGCTCCCGGGGCTTTCCCGGCTCCAAGGGCTCCAAGGGAAGCTTGGGAATCTCCGGCTCGCGGGGCCCCGCGGGGCCCAAGGGCGATCCCGGTGTCCCCGGGCCCGCGGGAGCGCCGGGAAAGGAGGGAGCGCCCGGGCCGCGGGGAAAACCGGGAATGCCCGGGAGCCCCGGAGCCGCGGGGCCGGCGGGGCCCCAGGGGAGCAAGGGGGACCCCGGGCCCAGGGGAGCCCCGGGAATGCCGGGACCGCCCGGGGCCCCCGGAGCGTGACGGGAACCGGCACCGGGACCGGGACAGGGGGGCCGGTGCCACCTCTGGGACAGGGACGGGGACTGGGGCAGGGACTGGGACAGGGACAGGGACAGGGACTGGGACTGGGACTGGGACTGGGACTGGGACTGGGACAGGGACAGGGACTGGGAGAGGGACAGGGGCAGGGACTGGGGCAGGGACCCCCAGTGCCACCTCTGGGACAGGGACGGGGGCAGGGACTGGGACCCCCCGGTGCCACCTCTGGGACAGGGACTGGGACTGGGACTGGGACAGGGACTGGGACTGGGACAGGGACTGGGACAGGGACTGGGACAGGGACAGGGACGGGGACTGGGACTGGGACAGGGACAGGGACTGGGACAGGGACCCCCAGTGCCACCTCTGGGACGAGGGACAGGGACAGGGACAGGGACAGGGACAGGGACTGGGGCAGGGACTGGGACAGGGACAGGGACTGGGACAGGGACCCCCAGTGCCACCTCTGGGACGAGGACCCTCCCAGTGGCACCTCGGGACAGGGGCAGGGGGGTCCCGGTGCCACCCCCAGGACGGGGACAGGGGGACCCTCCCAGTGCCACCCCTGGGGCAGGAACTGGGATGGGGACAGGGACCCCCAGTGCCACCTCTGGGAGAGGGACGGGGACAGGGGAATCCCAGTGCCACCTCTGGGGCAGGAACTGGGACAGGGACAGAGACTCCCAGTGCCACCTCTGGGAGAGGGACAGGAATTGGGATCCTCCCAGTGCCACCCCCGGGCGGGGACAGGACCGGGCCCCGCTGTCCCCAGAGCGTCCCCGAGTGCGGGGGAGGGGACCGAGGGCTCCCCGTCCCTCCCAGTCCCTCCCAGTCTCTCCCAGTTCTCCCAGTCTCTCCCCGTCCCTCCCAGTCTCTCCCAGTCCCTCCCAGTCCCTCCCAGTCTCTCCCAGTCTCTCCCAGTCCCTCCCAGTTCTCCCAGTCTCTCCCAGTCTCTCCCAGTCCCTCCCAGTCTCTCCCCGTCCCTCCCAGTCTCTCCCAGTTCTCCCAGTCTCTCCCCATCTCTCCCAGTCCCTCCCAGTCTCTCCCAGTCCCTCCCAGTCTCTCCCAGTCCCTCCCAGTCCCTCCCAGTCTCTCCCCGTCCCTCCCAGTCTCTCCCAGTTCTCCCAGTCTCTCCCCATCTCTCCCAGTCCCTCCCAGTCCCTCCCAGTCCCTCCCAGTCTCTCCCAGTCCCTCCCAGTCTCTCCCACTCTCTCCCAGTCTCTCCCAGTCCCTCCCAGTCCCTCCCAGTCTCTCCCAGTCCCTCCCAGTCTCTCCCAGTCTCTCCCAGTCCCTCCCAGTCCCTCCCAGTCCCTCCCAGTCTCTCCCAGTTCTCCCAGTCTCTCCCAGTCTCTCCCAGTCCCTCCCAGTCCCTCCCAGTCCCTCCCAGTCTCTCCCCATCTCTCCCAGTCTCTCCCACTCTCTCCCAGTCTCTCCCCGTCCCTCCCAGTCCCTCCCAGTCTCTCCCCGTCCCTCCCAGTCTCTCCCAGTCTCTCCCAGTCCCTCCCAGTCCCTCCCAGTCTCTCCCAGTCTCTCCCAGTCCCTCCCAGTCTCTCCCAGTCCCTCCTAGTCCCTCCCAGTCTCTCCCAGTCTCTCCCAGTTCGGGGCGCGGGGCCGGTCCCCGCTCCCGGGAATCCGCTGGGAATCGATTTGGGAATTGGGAACTGGGGGGGGGGGGGGGGGTCCCCGCGGGCCGGGGGGTCCGGGCCGGGCTCAGCTGGGCCGGGCTCAGCTGGGCCGGGCTCAGCTGGGCCGGGCCTTTGTCCTCCCCCCCCCCCTCGGTACCAATAAAGGTCCCTGGCGCCTCCCGGACTGGGAATTCCGGGAATACTGGGGAGTACTGGGAGTACTGGGAAAGGCCAGGGCAGTGCGGGCTTGGGAACGCTCCGCGCCGCTGATCCCCAGCTCCGGGAATTCTGACGGGAATTCGCCGAACTCCGACCCCAAACCCCGGATTTGGGGGGGATCCCATCGCCCCTTCCCCCGTCCCAGGCCTCAGCTTCCAAAATCTGGGAATTCCGACGGGAAGGAGCCGAGCTGGGACCCCAAACCCCGGATTTGGGGGGGTCCCGTGCCCCTTTCCCGGCCCGCGGAGCCTCATCCCGGGAATTCCGTGCCCGCGCCCTCTGTTGGTGTTGGCAGCTCCGTTTCCTGTTTTGATCCCAAAAATCCGCCCCGGCCCTGGAAAAGCAGCGCGGGGGCGGGGGCAGGGAAAGGGGGGGGGGGGAGATTTTCGGGAATTTTGGGGGGAATTTCCGGGAATTTTGGGGGGGGGGATATGGGGGCGGGGGGGGCCGAGTCCTGGGAATTCATTGCAGGGATGGGGCTGGGCTGGGATCACCCCGGGAAGGTTTGGGATCATCCCGGTGGGATTTGGGATCATCCCGGTGGGATTTGGGGGAGGATTTGGGGGGGGGGGGGACTGAGCCTCGGGAAGGTTTGGGATCATCCCGATGGGATTTGGGATCATCCTGGTGGGATTTGGGGGAGGATTTGGGGGGGGGGGGGGGGGGGGGGACTGAGCCTCGGGAAGGTCTGGGATCATCCCGATGGGATTTGGGGAATTTGGGGGGGATTTTGGGGATCTCTGAGACCGGGAACTCATTGCGGAGATGGGGCCGGGCTGGGATCACCCCGGGAAGGTTTGGGATTATCCCGATGGGATTTGGGATCATCCCGGTGGGATTTGGGGAGAATTTGGGAAGGGCTGAGCCTCGGGAAGGTTTGGGATCATCCCCATGGGATTTGGGGGAGGATTTGGGGGAATTTGGGGGAATCCGAGACCGGAAATCCCCCCTGGGCCCGGGTGGGGCACCCTAAACCCTCCCGGTTTTGGGAATGGGGGACACGGACACCCCGCCCATTCCCGGTTTTTGGGGTGGGAGACCCCAAACTCTTCCCGGATTTCGGGGCGGAGCCCGGGACCCTCCAGAGGCGCCGATCCAGCCCCTGCGGATCCCCGGATCCCTCATCCCGAGCGTTCCCAAAGCCCCAGGAAAACCTCGGGAATGGGCCCAGCCCCGGTGCCAGGGCGGGAATTCCACGGGCGGGGCGGGAACACCGGGAGCACCGGGAAAGGATCCGGGATCACCGGGAAAGGATCCGGGATCACCGGGAAAGGATCCGGGAACACCGGGAAAGGATCCGGGATCACCGGGAAAGGATCCGGGATCACCGGGAAAGGATCCGGGAGCACCGGGAACACCGGGAGCACCGGGAACACCGGGAAAGGATCCGGGAACACCGGGAAAGGATCTGGGAACGCCGGGAACACCAGGAACACCGGAAAAGGATCCGGGAACACCGGGAAAGGATCCGGGAGCACCGGGAACACGGGGAAAGGATCCGGGAATACCGGGAACACCGGAAAAGGATCCGGGAACACCGGGAACACCGGGAACACGGGGAAAGGATCTGGGAACACCGGGAACACCGGGAAAGGATCCGGGAGCACCGGGAAAGGATCCGGGAGCACCGGGAACACCGGGAAAGGATCCGGGAGCACCGGGAACACCGGGAACACCGGAAAAGGATCCGGGAACACCGGGAAAGGATCCGGGAACGCCAGGAACACCGGGAACACCGGAAAAGGATCCGGGAACACCGGGAAAGGATCCGGGAACGCCGGGAACACCGGGAGCACCGGGAAAGGATCCGGGAACACCGGGAAAGGATCCGGGAACACCAGGAACACGGGGAAAGGATCCGGGAACACCGGGAACACGGGGAAAGGATCCGGGAACACCGGGAAAGGATCCGGGAGCACCGGGAACACGGGGAAAGGATCCGGGAACACCGGGAAAGGATCCGGGAGCACCGGGAACACGGGGAAAGGATCCGGGAACACGGGGAAAGGATCCGGGAACACCGGGAACACCGGGAGCACCGGGAACACCGGGAAAGGATCCGGGAACACCGGGAACACCAAGGATCCGGGAACACCGGGAGTGCCGGGAACACCGGGAAAGGATCCGGGAACACCGACCGGGATCCCTCGGGAAAGCGGGAATGGGACGGGCCGGGAATGCTGGCAGGGGAACGTTCCCGCGGATCGTCCTGGAAGGAAAACGGGGACCTGGGAAAGGATCCAGGGAATCCAGGGAATCCCAGCCCCGGGAAAGGATCCAGGGAATCCCAGCCCTGGGAAAGGATCCAGGGAATCCCAGCCCTGGGAAAGGATCCAGGGAATCCTGGGAGCTGGGAAAGGATCCAGGGAATCCAGGGAATCCCAGCCCCGGGAAAGGATCCAGGGAATCCCAGCCCTGGGAAAGGATCCAGGGAATCCCGGGACCTGGGAAAGGATCCAGGGGGGGTCTGGGATCCCCATTCCCATGGAAAAGGATCCAGGGGGATCCCGAGGACTCCCATCCCTACGGACACGGATCCAGAGGGTGTTTGGGATCCCCATCGCAGGGGACAATCCCGGGAATCTCAGCAATCCCGGGAATCTCAGCAATCCCGGGAATCTCAGCAATCCCATCCCGCGGCCGCATCCGGAGCCCCGGGATTCCAGGAAAAGGCTCCGGGAACGCTCCTGGAGCGGGAGCGGCTCCTTCCCCCATTCCCACATTCCCAAATTCCCACCGGGATCAGGCGGGAACGGCCTCAGCTCTCCCACATTGCCCCCTTCCCATATTCCCACATTCCCGAGCCGCCTCCTTTTCCCACGGATCTGGAAGCGCTCCCGGATCCCATTCTCGGGTCCCATTCCTGGATCCCATTCCCGGGTCCCGTTCCCGGGTCCCATTCCTGGATCCCATTCCCGGATCCCATTCCCGGGTCCCATTCCCGGATCCCATTCCCGGGTCCCGTTCCCGGATCCCATTCCCGGGTCCCATTCCCGGGTCCCATTCCCGGATCCCATTCCCGGGTCCCGTTCCCGGATCCCATTCCCGGGTCCCGTTCCCGGGTCCCGTTCCCGAGTCCCGTTCCCGGGTCCCGTTCCCGGATCCCATTCCCGGGTCCCGTTCCCGGGTTCCGTTCCCGGGTCCCATTCCCGGGTCCCATTCCCGGATCCCATTCCCGGGTCCCGTTCCCGGATCCCGTTCCCGGGTCCCGTTCCCGGGTCCCGTTCCCGGGTCCCGTTCCCGGGTCCAATTCCCGGATCCCGTTCCCGGGTCCCGTTCCCGGGTCCCGTTCCCGGGTCCAATTCCCGGGTCCCGTTCCCGGGTCCCGTTCCCGGATCCCGTTCCCGGGTCCCATTCCCGGATCCCGTTCCCGGATCCCGTTCCCGGATCCCGTTCCCGGGTCCCGTTCCCGGATCCCATTCCCGGGTCCCATTCCCGGATCCCATTCCCGGATCCCGTTCCCGGATCCCGTTCCCGGGTCCCGTTCCCGGGTCCCGTTCCCGGATCCCGTTCCCGGGTCCCATTCCCGGATCCCGTTCCCGGGTCCCGTTCCCGGATCCCATTCCCGGGTCCCGTTCCCGGGTCCCATTCCCGGATCCCGTTCCTGGGTCCCATTCCTGGATCCCGTTCCCGGGTCCAATTCCCGGGTCCAATTCCCGGGTCCCGTTCCCGGGTCCCATTCCCGGGTCCCATTCCCGGATCCCGTTCCTGGGTCCCGTTCCTGGATCCCGTTCCCGGGTCCAATTCCCGGGTCCCATTCCCGGGTCCCATTCCCGGGTCCCATTCCCGGATCCCGTTGCCGGATCCCGTTGCCGGATCCCATTCCCGGGTCCCATTCCCGGGTCCCATTCCCCGATCCCATTCCCGGATCCCATTCCTGGCCCCCCCCCCCGGGATGCAGAGCCCAGGGAATTCCGGGCTGCGATCCCTGGGATATTCCCGGATCATTCCGGCTCCCGAGGGAGCTCTTCCCTTTTCCCGCTTTTCCCCCAAACCCCTCCCGGGGTTTTTCCCGCCCGCCGGGATCCCGGGAAAAGCTGCAGGGACCATCCCGAGGAATTCCCGGGATTCTCCCGCCCCGTTTCCCAGGGAACGGTGGGAATTCGGCGCAATTCCAAAGGGAATCCCAGCCCCCCCATCCCGAGCCGGAGCTTTTCCCGAAGAATCCCAATCCCATCCCCCATTCCCATTCCCAGGGCGGAGCTTTCCCGACAATTCCCGGCGGGAAGAATTCCAGAGGGTTCCCGGAGCCCAGGCTTTGTTCGCTCCGCTTTTCCAGCTCCCCCATTCCCGGGAAATCCCTCGCATCGTCCTTGGGAAAGCGGGGCCGGGAGCGCCCCCGGGGCCGGATCCGGCCGCGCATTCCCGAGGTTTTCCAGAGCCGGAGTTCGTTTTCCCGGGAATTCTTTCGGCCGCGGCAGCGCCGGGAGCGTTCCCGGGCCGGGAGCTTCACATGAAATCGTCGGAGTCGTTCCCGTCCTGCGGGAAAAAACCGGGAAAAAAACGGGAATGCGGGAACGGGGATGGCCGGGAATTCCCGCGGCTCCGGGCGAGTCCCGGGAATGGCGGCGATTCCCGGGAAATCGGAGCCCAGCGACGCGGGAATGCCGGGCTGGGGCGGGGGGAGGGAGCCCCGGGATGATCCCGATCCGACCCCGGCACTTCCCGGGATCCCGGGGGGCTCCAAGGGTTCCTTGGACACTTCCCGGCCCCCGGAGCTCCGGCGGCTCCTCCCCCCTCGGGATGGGAGCTCCGGGAATTCCCATTCCCGATCCCATTCCCAATCCCAATGCCAATCCCAGTTCCCATTCCCAGCCCTGGCTCCTCCCCACTCGGGATGGGAGCTCCGGGAATTCCCATTCCCAATCCCATTCCCAATCCCATTCCCAATCCCATTCCCAATCCCAGTTCCCATTCCCAGCCCTGGTTCCTCCCCACTCAGGATGAGAGCACCCGGAATTCCCATTCCCAATCCCAATCCCAGTTCCCATTCCCAGCTCCGGCCGCTGTTCCTTTGGGATGGGAGCTCCAGGAATTCCCATTCCCCATCCCAATCCCATTCCCAATCCCGTTCCCTTTCCCATTCCCAGCTCCAGCGGCTCCTTCCTCGGGATGGGAGCTCCGGGAATTCCCATTCCCCATTCCCATTCCCATTCCCAATCCCATTCCCATTCCCATTCCCAATCCCGTTCCCAATCCCATTTCCAATCCCATTCCCATTCCCAGCTCTGGCTCTTCCCTCAGGATGGGAGCACCAGGAATTCCGGTTCCCAATCCCATTCCCATTCCCAATCCCATTCTCATTCCCAGTTCCCATTCCCAGCTCTGGCAGCTCCTCCCTTGGGATGAGAGCACCGGGAATTCCCAATCCCAATCCCATTCCCAGTTTGAATTCCCTGTTTCCATTCCCAATCCCATTCCCAGCTCCGGCGGCTCCTCCCTTGGGATGGGAGCACCGGGAATTCCCATTCCCATTCCCAATCCCAATCCCATTCCCATTCCCAATCCCAATCCCAATCCCAATCCCATTCCCAATCCCATTCCCGTTCCGAATCCCATTCCCATTCCCTGTTTCCATTCCCAACCCCGGCTCCTCCCTCAGGATGGGAGCACCGGGAATTCCCATTCCCAATCCCATTCCCATTCCCAGCTCCGGCAGCTCCTCCCTTGGGATCGGAGCACCAGAAATTCCCAATCCCAATCCCATTCCCAGTTTGAATTCCCTGTTTCCATTCCCAATCCCATTCCCAGCTCCAGCGGCTCCTCCCCCTCGGGATGGGAACACTAGGAATTCCCATTCCCAATCCCAATCCCGTTCCCATTCCCAGCTCTGGCTCTTCTCTCAGGATGGGAGCACCGGGAATTCCCATTCCCAATCCCAATCCCATTCCCCTTCCCGTTCCCGTTCCCGTTCCCATTCCCATTCCCAGCCCCGGCTCCTCCTCCCTCGGGATGGGAACACCGGTAATTCCCATTCCCAATCCCATTCCCAATCCCATTCCCAGTTCCCATTCCCAATTCCGGCAGCTCCTCCCTCGGGATGGGAGCACTGGGAACTCCCATTCCCAATCCCATTCCCATTCCCACTCCCAATCCCATTCCCATTCCCGTTCCCAATCCCAATCCCACTCCCATTCCCACTCCCAATCCCATTCCCGTTCTCATTCCCATTCCCAATCCCACTCCCAATCCCGTTCCCATTCCCGTTCTCATTCCCGTTCTCATTCCCAATCCCAATCCCGTTCCCATTCCCAATCCCAATCCCGTTCCCATCCCCGGCTCCTCCCGGGATCCCCCCTTGGGAAGGGCCCTGGGGAGGCGCCGATTCCGTCCCTTTTCCCGGAATTCCGGGATCGCTCACCTGGTTGGAGGACATGTTCTCCGCCTTCATCAGCGACGAGTAGCTCCTGCGGGGAGAATTCCCGGTTATCCCGCCTTTTCCATGGAATCCCCATGGAAAGCCGGGGCTCGGATCCCAGAAATCCGAAGGGATTTTCCCCTCTGGAATTCGGCCGCCGCCGCTCCCCCGCTCATGGACCCGGAGTTGGCTTTTCCCGAGGGTTTTTCCCGGGATCCCGCAGCTGGAAAATCCCGAATCCCGGATTTGGGAGCCCGCCCGCCCCAATCCCTGTTTTCCGAGCCCGGATCCCGGGGCAAATCCCAGCTTTCCCTGAAATCCCGGTTTTTGGGGCGCGTAGGGAGAGACGGAGCTCGGGGAGCTCCCGAGGGAATCCCGGGAAGCGCGAATCCCTCGGGATGAATTCCAGGGGGACGTTCCAGGATCGAGGCCGTTGCCTGGGAGATTCCAGCGCCTCATTCCCGTCCTTTGTGGGCTGGGAATTCCGGGGGGAGGAGGAAGAGGAGGAGGAGGAACTCCAGGGAAAGCTCCGGCATTGCCACAGGGAATTCCAGAGGGAATTCCAGAGGGAATTGGGGCAATTCCAGGGGCAGTTCTGGAAGCAATTCCAGAGGCAATTCCAGGGGCAAATCCAGGGGCAAATCCAGAGGGAAATGGGGCAATTCCAAAGAGAATTCCAGACACGATTCCAGGGGGAATTCCAGAGGGAATTGGGGCAATTCCAGGGGGAATTCCAGGGGACAATTCCAGAGGGAATTGGGGAAATTCTGAGGGAATTCCAGGGACAATTCCAGAGGCAATTCCAGAGGCAGTTCCGGCCTCCCCTCCCCCCCAGCATTCCCAATCCCCTCTCCCTGCCTGATGCCCAGGAGGAGCCTCCGGGATCATCCCGGGAAAAACCCTGGAGCCGGAGAAGCCCTGGAGCCACCATCCATCCATGGATCCATCCACCCGTCCATGGATCCATCCATCCATCCACGGATCCATGGATCCATTCCTCCATCCATGGACCCCTCCCTCCATCCCTCCCTTCATGGATCCCTCCATTCCATCCCTCTATCCATGGATCCCTCCCTCCATCCATCCATCCATGGATTCATTCCCTCCATCCATCCATGGATCCCTCCCTCCATCCATGGATCCCTCCATCTCTCTATCCATGCATCCATCCATCCATGGATCCCCCCCTCCCATCCATTCCTCCCTCCATGGATCCATCCATCCATGATTCCCTGGATCCATGGATCCATGGATCCCTCCATTCCACCCCTCCATCCATGGATCCATGGATTCATTCCCTCCATCCATCCATCCACGGATTGCTCCATCCATCCATCCAAATCCATAGATTCATCCATCCATCCATGGATCCATGGGTTCATTCCCTCCATCCCTCCATGGATCCATCCATCCATCCAAATCCATAGATTCATCCATCCATCCATGGATCCATGGGTTCATTCCCTCCATCCCTCCATGGATCCATCCATCCATCCAAATCCATAGATTCATCCATCCATATCCATAGATTCATCCGTCCATCCATGGTTCCGTCCATCCATGGATCCGTGGTTCCGTCCCTTTCTCCATCCATGGATCCATCCATCCATCCATCCATCCATGGATCCATCCATCCATGGATCCATGGGTTCATTCCCTCCATCCATCCATGGATCGCTCCATCCCTCCATCCCTCCATGGTTCCATCCATCCATCCATATCCATAGATTCATCCGTCCATCCATGGTTCCGTCCATCCGTGGATCCACGGTTCCATCCCTTCCTCCATCCATAGATCCATCCATCCATCCATATCCACAGATCCATCCATCCATCCATGGATTGCTCCATCCCTCCATGGTTCCATCCATCCATCCATACCCATAGATTCATCTGTCCATCCATGGTTCCATCCATCCATGGATCCACGGTTCCATGCCCTCCTCCATCCATGGATCCATCCATCCATCCATCCATCCATCCATCCATCCATCCATCCATCCATATCCACAGATCCACCCATCCATCCATCCATGGATCCATGGATCCATCCATCCATCCATGGATCCATGGGTTCATTCCCTCCATCCATCCATGGATTGCTCCATCCCTCCCTCCATCCATGGATCCATCCATCCATCCATATCCATAGATTCATCCGTCCATCCATGGTTCCGTCCATCCGTGGATCAAGTGGTTCCGTCCCTTCCTCCATCCATCCATCCATCCATCCATGGATCCATCCATCCATCCATCCACGGTTCCATCCCTCCCTCCATCCATGGATCCATGGATCCATCCATCCATCCATCCCTCCATCCATCCATGGATCCACAGTTCCATCCACAGATCCATCCATCCATCCGTCCGTATCCACAGATCCATCCTTCCATCCATGGATCCATCCTTCCATCCATGGATCCATCCTTCCATCCACAGATCCATCCATCCATCCATGGATCCATCCATCCATCCATGGATCCATCCTTCCATCCACAGATCCATCCATCCATCCATCCGTATCCACAGATCCATCCATCCATCCATGGATCCATCCTTCCATCCACAGATCCATCCATCCATCCATCCGTATCCACAGATCCATCCATCCATCCATCCACGGATCCACGGATCCCTCCCCGGATCCCTCCCCGGCTCCCGGCGCCATTCCGGCCGTTCCCACCGGAGCTCCTCCAGCTCCTTCTTCCTCCTGAGCTCGTCCCTCTCGGCCCTGCGCAGCTCCTGCAGCTGCGCCCGGCGCCGGCCCCGCTCCTCCCGATCCCGGCATTCCCGCTCGGCCGCCAGGTCCGGGAAGCGCTCCACGCGCGTCCGCTCCAGGCGCCGCAGCTGCTCCGACGCCTTCCGCTCCACCGTCAGCGAGCGCACCTGGGGCGGGAATGCGGGAATGTGGGAATGGGGGAATGGGGGAATGGGAATGGGAATGTGGGAATGGGAATGTGGGAATGGGGGAATGGGGACAGCACCGTCAGCGAGCGCGCCTGGGGCGGGAATGCGGGAATGTGGGAATGGGGGAATGGGGGAATGGGGGAATGGGGACAGCACCGTCAGGGAGTGCACCTGGGGTGGGAATGAGGGAATGTGGGAATGGGGATGGGGGAATGGGGGAACAGGAATGGGAGAATTGGAATGAGGGAATGTGGGAATGGGGACAGCACCGTCAGCGAGCGCACCTGGGGCGGGAATGCGGGAATGTGGGAACGGGAATGGGGGAATGGGGGAATGGGAATGGGAATGGGGACAGCACCGTCAGCGAGCGCACCTGGGGCGGGAATGGGGGAATGTGGGAATGTGGGAATGGGAATGGGGGAATGGGGACAGCACCGTCAGCGAGCGCGCCTGGGGTGGGAATGGGGGAATGTGGGAATGTGGGAATGGGAATGGGGACAGCACCGTCAGCGAGCGCACCTGGGGTGGGAATGGGGGAATGGGAATGTGGGAACGGGAATGGGGGAATGGGGGAACGGGGGGATGGGAATGGGAGTGGGGATAGGGAATGGGGACTGGGAACGGGGATGGGAACTGGGAACAGGAACTGGGAATGGAACTAGGAACTGGGAATGGGAGCCGGGAATGGGAACTGGGAATGGGGATGGAAACAGGGATGGGGAACAGGAATGGGAATGGGAATGTGGGATTGGGAATGGGAGCTGGGAACTGGGACTGGGGGATGGGAATGGGAACTGGGAATGGGAATGGAACGGGGATTGGGAACGGGGATGGGAACTGGGAACTGGGAATGGGAACTGCGAATGGGAACAGGGAGCGGAATGGGAACTAGGAACGGGAACTGGGAATGGGAACTGGGAATGGCAACGGGGATGGGAACGGGGATGGGGAACGGGAGCAGGGATGGGGATAGGAACTGGAAGTGGGGAATGGGAATGGGAATGGGGACTGGGAACGGGAGCGGGGATGGGGAATGGGAACTGGGATAGGGAATAATGGGAACTAGGAACGGGGATGGGAATGGGAACTGGGAACAGAAACTGGGAACGGGGACTGGGAATGGGAGTGGGAACAGGGATGGGGTTCCCTAAGAGAAAAACGGCCCCGTCCTGGTTTGTGCGGGAATGTCGGGAATTCCGGGAAAAAGTGGGAATTGGGGCGTTCCCATGGGAGGAAACAGCCCTGGTGCTGCTCCGGGCTGGGAATGCCGGGAATGGCAGGAAAACCGGGAATGGGGGCGGCTCCGGGATCCCGGGATGCGTCCGTGCCCCCGGAGTGGGATCGGATCCCTTCCCGCCATTCCCGGCTCCGGGGCTTCCCTCGGACCCCGCAGAGCCCAGAGGCACCAAAGCCGGGCCCTTCCCAGAATTCCCTGCGGGGAATTCCCGACCCAGCCGGGATCCCCGGGAATGGGCCAGGATTTGGGGCCTCGATTCCCGGGATCCCAGTGGGAATTCCCTGGATCCCATTGGACATTCCCTGCTTCTGGGGCCCCCAATTCCCAGGATCCCCAGGGCCATTCCCAGGATCCCCAGGGCCATTCCCAGATCCCCAGGGGCCATTCCCAGATCCCAGTGGCCATTCCCAGATCCCCAGGGCCATTCCCAGATCCCCAGGGGCCATTCCCAGGATCCCAGGGGCCATTCCAGGATCCCAGGGGCCATTCCCAGGATCCCCAGGGGCCATTCCCAGATCCCAGGGCCATTCCCAGGATCCCAATGGATGCAATTCCCAGGCTTTGGGGGTTCCCATTCCCCCCTTCCCCCATTCCCAGCCCCCATTCCCAGATCCCAGTGGACATTCCCAGGATCCCGGGGGCCATTCCAGGATCCCAGGGGCCATTCCAGGATCCCCAAGGGCCATTCCCAGATCCCAGGGCCATTCCCAGATCCCAATGGACATTCCCAGGATCCCAATAGATGCAATTCCCAGGCTTTGGAGGTTCCCAGTTCCCATTCCCCCATTCCCCCATTCCCC